>NC_065448.1:94700648-94789837 GCF_917563875.1 Diabrotica virgifera virgifera | reverse complement strand
TTGAGAAAACTGGAACAGGAATATACAAAGAATGGCATAGAAATAAACCTAAAGAAAACTGAATAAGTAACAATGGAGAATACATAAATAAATAAATGAAACAGCTGGAAATAGACGAAGGTAGGGGACAGGAGGGCAAGATGGAAGGATAGGGCAAGATGGAAATTACCTATAAAACCCGAACTGCGCAATGAAGCGCCCGGATCCACACTCACACAGATGCAGGTGAACCTCTTCCATTTACAAACGACGGCTCAGTCAGTTCAGGTCAGCTAATGAGTGTACACGCTTCCTTCTTATTTTCGCAGTTAAATATTACGCAATTATTGAATTTTTGTGATACGATTATTTAAACAAGGTGTATAATATTATTATTATGCATTTATACAAAGTATCTATTAGGTACAGGTTATCTGAATTGATATTTAAATAAGAGAAATAATAAAGCATTTTTAAAATATTGATATTATTATTGGAAAGGGGCATATGGGCAAGATGGAAAATTGCAACTTAGGGCAAGTTGGAAGATAAGAGTTGGACAAAAATAAAAGCAAGGAAATAGGAACCTGCGAGAATAAAAGAAAAGGTAACGGAAAAGGGACAAAAACAGAAAAAGTTAAACATATTGTACAAGATTTAGAGCAGTCTTCACAAAATGATGTGTTCTGTGTATGTGGTGAACGTTATGAGAAACCGCCCACAGAGGACTGGTTACAATGTCATGTATGTAATGGTCGGTACACAATTGTGTACCGACACAGAAGATAGCAGTTTTATGTGTGTAAACTGTAAAATGTAGTGCTTTCCTCTACATTCCATCTTGCCCGAACAAGCTTTCCATCCTGCCCTCAAGGTAAGGGCAAGATGGAATTTTTGACATTATTTTTTAATTATCCATAAAAAAAATTCTACTTATTATTACTAATATTTATTGGCTGACTTTTGTAACTGTATAAGGTCTCTTTCAAGAATGATTAAAATGAAAGTTTTGTATTACGTTGTTTTATTTTTGTACACATTATAAAGTTAAGCCTTCCGTCTTGCCCTCCCTTCCCCTAAAGAAATTAAAGGAACTGACAAGTATAAGTATTAAGGTTTCATAATATCAAAGAAAGGAAGAACGGAAGAAGATATAGAAAATAGACTAGGACAAACAAGAGATTGCATACAAAAGTTAAACCCGGTACTGTGCGTAAAAACAAAAAAAGAAACAACATCAAAAAGAACATCAGCGTAAAAACAAAAAAAGATGAATACCTATATAATATGACAAGAAGTATCCTCACTGATGGGTTTGAAAATTGGACAATAAATAAGAAAACCAAAAACAAAATAAAAGGGAACAGTGATGTAATTCCTCAGGAGCAGCTACAGAGTCGGAAGAAGAGATATAATAAAAATAACATAGAGATTAAGAAAAGAATCGGAGTGAACTAATTTATAATAGCCTACATCGAACAGAAGAGATTAACCTGGTACGGACATGTCAGAAGAGCAGACTAAAATCGTTGGGTAAAATAGAATAACACAGTGGAGCCTGATAGGAAGAAGGAAGAGAGACAGACCCCGAAGATCTTTCAGAGATGAAGTGGACGAATGGAAAGAAAAAAATCTGCAGGAAGGCAAAATAGAAAGAACTGGAAAGAAAGGTTAGTAAAGAAATACAGTGAAAACTGTGGAAATCTTTAGATGTCTAAAGGACAAAGATAATGTACAAGTAAAACAGGTCTTCTTCTTCTTAACGTGCCCTATCAAGTCCCCTTGACGTTGGCGATTAACATGACGAAACTGTCTCTGTCTCGAGCTATTGTAAATAGTTGTTCTACTTTCTTTATTCCCGTCCACTTCCTGATATTCTTCAACTAAGAGGCCTGCTTTCTGAAACAGGTACCCATTACAAACATTTGGGGACAATAATTGTTAATGAAAACTGAGAAATCACTTGAACATCAGGACGAAAATATGTTCTAAAATGTTGTTTATCCCAGTTTAATAATTGGTCAAAACATTCGGATAATAGCTAATTTGTACTGAAATAAAACAGCTGCCGTCAGAATTAACAACCAGATATCTAAAGAAATTCATATTCTGAGAGGAGTTAGACAAGGTTGGTTGCTCTACCTGCTTCTGTTTAATTTGTATGTAGAAAAGATCTTCAGAGGAGCAGTAGAAGATTGAACAGAGGGTATAATAATTGACAACGGAATAGTCATAAACAATCTGAGATAACCTGATAACATAGTTCTGCTAGCAACGGACATGGATTATTTACAGGCACTCTGACATTCAGTGGCGGGGCATAGCCAACAAATGGAACTAAAAATAAACAATGAAAATCCAATGGATGGCCATCATTAACACAAAAATATAGTTTATAACTTGGCAGCCATTAGAATAAACGGAGACATGGTGCAGAGAGTATAACATACAAGTATTTAGGCTGCAGGGTGAATGAAAAATGTGACTTATCACAGGAAATCAAATGCAGTACCAATCGACAGTACAACGACAGGACATGGATAACTTGCTCCAGTGGAACCAATGCCTGTTTCCATGCACGATGGATGACCTATGGAAGGTCAACACAAAGACTATAAACTGCGCTCCAAAAACTTGAAATGATGTTCAAAAATCTGGTCGAAAATTTCTTACTTCAGTTTTTTAAGATTGATAAGAACTAATCTTGATTCCCTTAAAAATAGTAGAATAATTATAATTTAGAACATTCTACGAAAAAAAAAAAAAATATGAATAGAAGAAGCGAAAATACTTAAATACCCCCATTATTGAACAGATCTGGCTCTGTCCCATTATTATGTCTTTCCTCTAATAAGAAAATGATAATAGGTCGTAAATTTTCTTCCACCGAAGATGCGATAGAATCGATGGAAGCCTAGTTCGCAGAGTAAAAAAAGCTTTAATTAAAAGTATGTTGAGTCATAAATTCATAAAATACTTTGACGTTCCGTTTGCGCTTCTCTCTCTTTCTTTCTCTCTCTCTCTCTCTCTTGTCCTTTCCCCATTACTGAGGATCGTGATTTCTTCCAATATTCCTAACAATGTTTCTCCATTGGTCTCTATCTTCAGCTGCTCTAAGAGCTTCGCAGAATGAGTTTCCAGCTGAATGCTTTATTTGGTCAGACCATCTAGTTGGTGATCGTCCTCTTGATCTTCTCCCCGGCACGTTTCCAGAAACAATTAATCTCTCTAAACTGTCGTCACCTCTGCGAACCACGTGACCAAAGAATTGCAGAATTCGTTGCAGACATATTGTGGACACCTTTTTTTTTAATATTGAGTTGGTTTAGAATGAAAACGTTTGTCCTATGAGCTATCCAAGGTATGCGTAGCATTCTTCTTCAGCAGCACATCTAAAAGGCATCAATTTTTTGGCGATCGTATGCGCGAAGAGTATAAGTCTCTGCTCCGTATAGAAATATTGAGAATACAAGGGCATTCACCAGTCTTATCTTAATATTTTGAAAGATATATCTATCTTTCCAAACTTTAGTTAGGCGACTCATCGCATTTTTTGCCATACCAATACGTCTCCGAACTTCTGCTTCACAGTTACCATCGTTAGTTATACTAGACCCGAGATAGACAAAGGTGTTTACTATCTGGTATTCCTGTAACATGTTAGTCAGTTGAATAGTGTCGAATCTCTCGACCACCATCATTTTTGTCTTAGCTTTATTGATTTTCAAACCAACTTTATTGTTTCATACTCAACTCTTCTCAGAAGATCAAACATTTCTTGCTCATTTGCTGCTATAAGTGTAGTGTCATCAGCCAATCTTAAATTGAAGATTTTCCTACCAGCTACTGTTACTCCACCGGCCCATCATTCTAAAACCATCCTCATGACATGTTCACCATAAATGTTAGATAAGTCAGGTGACAACACGTATCCTTGTCTAACACCTCTCTCGGTCTTGAATTGGTTTGAGAACTACAGTTGTTTAAAAATTTTTCAATATGTCCTGGTATATGCTGTTTATAAGAACGCATTCTTAAAGATGCCATTCAGTAAATGAGAATGAATAATTGTCCCACGTTGCAAGTTCAACGCAAACATTTCTAATTACAACAAAAATGCGCGTTTTTTAAATTACAAATTGAAGAAAACCATAATATGCCATTTACATGAAGAATTTTTTCTAGACATGTTTTCAATTATGATTCTAGGAGATTTGTCTCCGTGTTGAGCTATTTGTGTTTTTTACTACAGGCTTAAATTTTGTCCATTTCGTTTCTTATCAACTGTCTGCTTTTCTCCATAAATCGTATACCAAAATAGCAAGTAAGCAACCCTACTATACCTCTCTGGCTAATTTAAATATAAATTAGTAATCGTCACATGGTGCTGCAAATAAAATAAGAACTTTTCGACATCGATAAAAACTCTTATTTTATTGCTGAAATGAGAAGAATCTTAATAAGTGTGAGTTATTTTTAACAGCGTGATATGACTTATTAAAAAACTCAAAACGCATCCACGAAACTTATGATTGTAATTTATGGAGATCATAACTTTGGTTAATTTGTTTTTCATTGTATTTGTTTTGGAATGGAAATCGCAGAATGGAAGATAAAGGGTAAGATCTGGTCGTAAATTAAAAAATATAGTCGAGGAGATTTAATGTATGTTCGGAGTATTATAAAAAATGGGCTAATCATATCGGTACTTTTTTTATTTGTAACGGGAGCTTTGTAATCTAGTCAGACATGAACATGTTGATCGAAAAATTATAAAATATTCAAAGCTTCAAAACAGCACATACAAAAATAAGGATAAAACATAGGTGACACAATATTCAACAAAATTAAAATAACCTTTCTAACGAAACTACACATGGAGTAGAAGGAGAGATATTCAACACATCCATAACAACACCCAGATCCCCTAACATAAGATAATAACGTATACATAGAAAAATTCTAACGATTACTGAAGAACATAAGGGGACTAAAAACAAACAGGAAATATGAGAAAAGAGATGCTAGGTTTCCAGTAATAAAAACAAAACGTGCAAAATAAGACAAGAAAATTTGTCTGAAAAGAGGTACCGAAAAAATTAAAAAGGAAAATGAAAAAATAAAAAATCGATGGAAAGCGCAAAAAACGATTAGAAATTATGAAAAAATCGTAGAGGAAGAACAACATTCCTCTAATTGACAATTTCACTGAAAAAATAATGGAAAATATGTTCCAAAATACCTAGAAAACAAATGTTTTTAATATATACCAAGAAGATACTGATAAAACCATTACAATCTGATAATGCCTATATTACTCTTACTCAGTGCTGTTTTTGTAACAATATAGGTTCCGGTACGCAATGTTACGGGGGAACTGGGGGGTATTTATAAGGGGTCCGCCCCTGGGAAAACTTTTTAAACTAAGCCTCAAATAGGGCTTAATAGGGATGGGAAACAGCTACCGGTTATAACCTAAAACCGGATTTTTAATCCACCGCAACAACCGGTTTTACCGGTTGTTTTTTTTTGTCCCGGTTATAACCGGTTTTTTCTTTTTAAAGTAATAACCGGTGAAAAACCGAATAAGTTACCTCTAAAAAAAAATAATTATTTCAGAGAAAAAATGAGGAGATTTCTATCTATTTTTGATGCCAACCATATGTATGTACATATTATAAATAATATGCGGAGTAATTAACCTAAGCAACCATAATTCAAAATTTATTTACTAATAAAGAACTGGACGAAAGTGAAACATAAGATTTTGAAACAAGTTTTATTATAGTTTGGAAATAGTTAAACGCTCACTATACTACTCGCGAAGTCGATCGAAGTTCAGCGAGTACAAGAGTGTAGACAGGCACCTCATGCGACTTCGCTGCACCTCAGTCTACTTTCATTCGGTGGCGGTTTTTGCGATCAAGTCAAAGGAATAGAAGTCGATATCGCCCCGCGTGAATGTGTTTCTCGCGAAGTTGAACGAGTGTGTAGTGACGGTACTTTGGACCTCGGTCAACTTTCTCGAAGTAACTTCGCAAGAGTGTGGTGCGTGCTTAGATGATAATATTTACATAAAACTGTAAGTGATCTGCTTGAAATCGATATTCCAACCATCATCTATAATAATTGTTTATACTTGAGTACTTGAGACTCTTGTATAAGCGAGCACCACACTCTCGCGAAGTTACTTCGGGAAAGTTAAGCGAAGTCCGAAGTACCCGTCACTACACACTCGTTCTATTTCGCGAGGAACACATTCACGCCGGGCAATAAGGACTTCGGTTCCTTTGACTTGGTCGCAAAAACCGCCACCGAATGGAAGTAGGCCGAGGCACAGCGAAGTCGCATGAGATGCCTGTCTACATTCTCGTACTCGCTGATCGACTTCGCGAGCAGTATAGTGGACGTCTTATGATTGTTAATACCGAAACCCGATTAGGAATCTCCATTTGTAATGTTTAATTCTTAGGAATTAAAAGGCATTATTATGTACAAACAGATTAAAAATACTACTAAATTTTTTTTGATGATAATGGAAGTAAAAGATGAATTGGGTTATCAAATTTATTTTTAAGTAAAATAAAAATGCATTTGGATATTTCCCAATTGAATATCCCAATTGACAACGCAATACACGCCGACGCCGTCTATAACGACTAACGAGCGACGAATCAGAGTTGCCAGATTTGGGTACTTTGGCCCAATTTTAGGGTAATGTGAAAGCGCCTGGGAAAATTGTTATACGTTAAAATGATTGGGGAATTTTTCAGGAGGAAAATTGAGCAAACTAAAGTGCAATATAAAAATGTAATATTGTACCCTACCGAGTATTTGCTATTGATTAAAAAAACCGAAAACCGGTTTTTGGAATAACCGGTTTTTTTGACCGGTTATAACCGCCAGGTTGAACCGTAAGTGAAAAAACCGGTATAACCGGAAACCGGTTTTTTGTCAACAACCGCTATCCCTACTTAAAGCTATTTGGGAGCAAAGAAAAAATTCCTGAACTCTATAAAAAATCTCTATCCCTACTTAGCTAAATCAATGATAAAAAAAGAGTACAAAGATTATTTGTCTGATTTTTTTTACTCCTATCAAACTTGTGGTTTCTTAAAAGTTACCAACACAATATTTTTTTGTTTTTGTCCCAAAAGGTACCGGTACGGCGTACCGGCGCGTACCGTCACAAAAACAGCACTGCTCTTACTGCCACAACTCCTCAGATGTATGCTATACGTCTATATAGGCGTTATTACCTATTTGTAGAATCTGTATAATTTGTATAATTTTGTAACAATTTTGTACATTTGTATAATAAATCATCCCAAAATTTGGCATATGCTGATGACGTGAGGAATGTCATGAAGCTAGAAGAAATGTATACCACCTTTTCAAACGCCTCAAAAAATATGGACCTGCAAGTAAACGAGGAGAAAACTAAGATGATGGCATCAACACCCAACAATAGAGCCAGAAACATCGGTCACCAATTCACAGTTGATAACGCTACCTTTGAAGTGGTGGACAAATTCACATACTTAGGCTCCCTGATCACCAAGGAGAACGTTGTGACGGAAGAAATCATGCGAAGGATAATCCTAGCAAACAAATGCTATTTTGGACTGAGTAGACATATAAGAAGCAGAAACTTAAGCCAAAAAACAAAAATAACCATAGATAAAACCCTTATACAACCAGTGTTCAACATATGGATCGGAGATATGAACCATCTCCAAGGCAGATGAAAACCTCCTGCTTATATTTGAATGAAGGATCCTGGAAAGAATATTCGGTGGCATCTGTGAAAATGGTGTTTGGAAGAGGAGGTACAACTACGAGGTATAACACAGATACAGTAGAGCGTCGATAATCCGAACCCAGGTAATCCGAACGATCGCTAATCCGAACGCAAAAAAAAAATTATAAAATTAAAAAATATGATCGCGGACCGAATTTTTGGATTTGATATGACAATATGGGCAAAATATGACCGCGGATTTTTGTTTTGTTTACGCTGAAATACATACAATATATTTGTTTATTATGCAGGTGTTTTATTCCTTGTAACTAAAACGTATGTACATATGTACGAGTACTATGTTTATGAGCTTTGTATGTATTTTGAACATATGTTTGATAATCCGAACAATTTGATAAACCGAACTACCCCTGTACCAATTAGTTCGGATTATCGACGCTCTACTGTATAAACATATATTTGGTGGTAAAGACGTAGTATCTCTTAAAAGAGAATAGGAAGACTAAGATTGGCATTACATCTAGCAAGATCACAGCAGAACAACCCTCCTATAGTCCATCTCACCTTGACTTTACAGTATAAGGAATATAGGCAATGCAGTCCTTACGAGAGTTTTTAGCGCGGTGATGTCGATTTTATCAAAAAGAATTTGTAATCGAACATTAGAGAGATTAAATTAAAGCTGTTTTAGAAAGACAATCCACAATTTTAGGATTCATACGCGTAATAACTACAGTATATCGAAAAAACTTAAACGCATACAAATCCTAAAATTGTAGATTGCCTTTCTAAAACGGTTAAACTCGCGTTAAATCACCGCGTTAAAAACTCTCATAAGGACTGCATTGGCTATGTTCCTTATACTGTAAAGTCAAGGTGGGACGGACTATAGAAGAATCCTTAAGTTACAATCTGTGGGAAGTAGAAATAGGGGTAGGCCAAAACTTTGATAAAAGGATGGTGTGGATGAGGATGGGAGACAAATAGGCGCAGCAAACTGGCAACGGTTGGCAATGGATAGGACTGACTGACGTAATAGACTTGGAAAGGTCGAGGCTCTTTCATAGGGCTGTAGCACCATTGATGATGATCTATTTGTACAAAACCTTTGTGTTACATGTTATATAAGACCTATTTATACTAAAAGGACTCTGTTGATTGCTCTTGTTTCAAAAACTAATTTGTACTGACCTCATTTCGCTTTAATTCAATTTGTCAGCATTTAGTCCAGTGGTTAAGTCTGTTAAGTTTGCAGTATTGCGTCTTCAATGATCTTCACCTAAAGTTTAACCTTAACTGAATTCGGAATAAATGATTTCAATAATTATGTATTTTTTTTTGCTTATGAAGCCGATGCCTACCAAGCCGATAGAGTTGCACAAGTTTGACTTGAATATTTGAACTTGACTTGAGTTTGACTTAATTTCAAGTCAAACTCAAGTCAATCCCTCTAACAAATAATTCAAGTCAATTCAAACTGGTCAATCGTAAAGGTTTGAAAATTCAAACTGTTTGTCAAACTAGTTTGAAAGAGTTTGAAAAATAATTTATTTCGTAGATATACTTTTTTGTTTCTCTCGGAATAATTAAAACGATCGAAAACATCTACCAGAACAACACAATAAAAGTAAAAGTGGACGATGAATTAACTGACCCAATTGAAGCCGGCAATGGGATAAAACAGGGGGATTCCTTGAGTCCTGTATTGTTCAACCTGATCATGGACGAAATAATAAAAAAAGTAAGAACTAAAAAAGGATACCAAATGGGAGAAAAACAACTTAAAATATTCTGCTATGCGAACGATGCAATACTAATCTCTCAAAGTGAAGATGATTTACAACGTATGCTGCACCAATTCAACATAATCGCCAGAAAATTTAACATGTTAATTTCCTCACAAAAGACAAAATGCATGGTTATAACAGCAGATCCAATAAGATGTAAATTGGAGCTGGAAGGTCAGATAATACAACAAGTGATGGGGTTTAGATACCTAGGCATCACACTATCTAGCTACGGAAGACTCGAAAGAGAATTGGAAGATCAAGTGAATAGAGCAAACAGAGCCGCAGGTTGCCTGAATGACACAATATGGAAAGATAAAAATATCGGAAAAGAAATGAAAGGCAGAATTTAGAAAACAGTCATCAGACCAATAATGACATCCGCGGCAGAAACACGACCCGACACAGAGAGGACAAAAAGATTGCTCGAAAAAGCGGAGATGAAAACCCTTCGAAAAATCGATGGTAAGACTCTATGGGACAGAGCTAGAAGCAGGCGAGACCGGGGCTAGTTGTCAGAGGGGTAAGTTGTGACAATTCCGATATCTACCTTATTTGTGAAGTTAACACGCTGTACCATCTACATGCGAAAGGTATTATTCATCACAATTCAACACAAAATATTACAGAGATCGACCAGTAATTATTTCTCTTATTTATGTAAATGTGTTTTGAGGCTTCTCATGTAAAATTTTTAATCTTCAAACATCTCGTGCTGTAAGTGAATTTGTGTAACCAAGGTAATAAAAATATATTTTTGCACGATTGATCATTTTTGACTGTTTACCGTGACAGATTTTTCGTCAGTAGGTGACATTTACTAGCAACTCGACGGTAAGTAATCCAACTCGACGGTAAGTAATTCACTTACCGTCGAGTTAAAAAATCTCTTAATTTTAATTTATTTTTTGAAAGAATTATTAGAAAACTAACGAATTA
Organism: Diabrotica virgifera virgifera; assembly: GCF_917563875.1. Lineage (NCBI taxonomy): Eukaryota > Metazoa > Arthropoda > Insecta > Coleoptera > Chrysomelidae > Diabrotica > Diabrotica virgifera. Next base: position 94,779,370 of record NC_065448.1, on the reverse strand, counting down.
TTTATTAATATTGAAACTTATGGTACAATTTGTTAAATTATTTAATGAAATCCCACTTGTTTGGGCTGTGGTTTCTCTTCTAACAGAAACTCCTGCAGAATCGCATACATTAGTAGTATTACTAGTATTGCACAATATTTTTTCGGCAAAATCTATTTTATTTTGAAGATAATCTTCTACATAGCTTTCTGCCACTGTCGATGAACGCCAACCTCCATGACGCTTTAATCTGAGGACATCAACACCTTTATTAGCCAAAAGCGTTGCTGATGTCCTCCTGAACGAATGGCCAGTATAGTTCTCGGGATTAGGCAAATTTAAGAATTTGGCAATTTGAGAAGGCCAGCCCCCGATTGTCCCTTTCCCTATTACTTGAGCACAACATTTTCCTTTGGCGTATCTTAAGAACAAATGATTTGATTTTACTTGTAATAGACGAAGTTTTATATACTTTTGCAGAATTTCTAAATATGGAATTTTATCGTCTGGTTTATTAACGACTGTAAAAGTACGCTGGATGTTCGTTTTTGTATTGGGTACTTTTACAATCATTAAACCATCGGTTTGTTGGATGTCATTCATAGTAATATTATATAATTCTTCTCTTCTACAGGCGCCAGATATTCCCAATATCATTGCGACCTACAAATTATGAAAAAATCTTCATTAGAGTATTTCTTTTACCTAAACTAGCTTATATTTATTACCTTGTGAACTAGAAATTCTTCATCCGGTGCTTCCATCAGAAATTTTTCAAATTGCTCCCGTGTAAAAATGCTCGCTTTCTTAGGCTTATAGCCAACATTTTTCTCTTCAAATACGCGATCAAAGTTGAAAACTTGGAAATATCAATGCCATCATAAAGAAAAACGGTGGATTTAATCATTGAATATTCTGCCCAAAGGCTTCCAGGAGCTTTCAACTGCATATGTCTTTGAACGAAATATGCCAATAGAGTCTTTTCTTCGATTCTTAAATTCTTGCCTTCGCACCATTTTTTAAAACTTTGGTAGGTATTTTGATAACGGATTTTGGATTTTTCGGAAATAATTGCGGAACACCCTTCTTCCCAAGCCCGTTCAATTTCTTCAAATTCACTTTCGCTCATATTTTAATTTATAATAATCAAAATTGTACTTAAAATTATTGACAGCTAAATAAAAACTCAATTCTCCATTGTTGTTATGCACCCTAGTTACTATCTAACAACCAAAGTATCTATCTTGATAAAATGAATGAAACTAGTCAATATGACGAAAATGTTTAATTTTATAATTTATAATGGTATCAATCGTGCAAAAAACGTTATAAGCATGTCGAACGTTAAGGGTAACCGATCTCAGACAATAATTGGAGTCGTCGCACCGCTCCTCCTCCAAACAATTGTCTTCGATCGGTATAAAACCCTTACCGTTCTCCATACTTAATATACTATTTATAATGGATAAATGGTAAAATTAAAAAATTAAGCTAATATATATTTGTTTCCTAATAAAAAAAAGTATTTTTATTTCTATTCGTTCTGTCATTTTTAAACGCTAGTGTAGAAAGGGTTTTCAGTAATGTGTTCAATATAAAAACAGATAAAAGAAACCTCTTAAATACATCTACAATTAGGGCTTTAATGGCGATTAAAAGATGTTGTCGGTAATACTGGCTGTGCAAAATTTGCAACTTCAAAAAAAAATGTTACAATGTAACATATTATGGCAAAATAAAAAATAAGAATTTTGTCCTTTATTGTATGTATTATGTTTTTTTTGTGTTTTAGATTACGTACATCTTTAGGTTTTTAATATTTTAATACTGTCAATTATGTTTCTACTGTTGAAGTTGTAATAAATCTTTAGTTGCTAAAAGAGCGTAGGGGCAAAATTTCGGACCAACAATTTTTAAACGCGTTCATTTTTTTCGAATCCTAAGAAAGCTAATAAATATTTTTGAAAAATTAAACGGAGAATGAAAGATTACATTATTACCGAGGGCCAAAAGTCTCTTAGAATAAACAAAAGGTTTTTTTGAATGAGATAATTGAAATTAAAAATCCCACTCAATTTTCTCTTTTTTTTTTCACTCCTGTAACTTATTACAATAAACATTATAGAAGTCTTCAGCGACTTTCGGCCCTCGATAATAATGTAATCTTTCATTCTGCGTTTAAATTTTTAAAAAATACTTGTTAGTTTTCTCAGGACTCGAAAAACCATTGACCAGAAATTTGGCGCCTACGGGCTTAATATAGTTGTAGTTTTTTTTGTATTGATTTATTTATTATTTATTTTTCTAGTACCTAGTTTTAGGTAGTTATTACGTTTTAATAAAATAATATAAAAGTGTTTTTTTTTTACTTAAAAATATATAAAAAGATCCAAATAATGAAATATTTAGATAATTAATTTAACTTATAATAACACAAAATACGTACAATATAATAATAGTAGTTAAGTACATCAATTAATCAGCTAGGATACGAGATTTCAATCTATAAACGAAAATTTTTAAGATACACGGTAAAACAGAAAATCTAGTAGATTAAAAATTATTCTGTAATAAGTAGTCAGATAAAAGAATAACATCTAACGTTCTAACCTATACTAAGGGCGGGGGGTTACAACTACTGGATGGTCTCTGGGAGGTATGGAATAGTAATGATCATTATGCTATAAATAACATAATGTTACTTATAGTATCATGGTAATGATATTAAGCGTAGAGAGCTCAAAGTACATCCAATTGGGGAGCGGGTTATAACCCCCAACCCCCTCTGGTTACGCCAACGAGCGTTTCTTTTCGTGACAAATCGCTTTTTCGAGCGATCATCGGAAAATCTATAGAAATGCGGTGGGCAACACTGCGCCAGACTGTCAGACAACCGATAGACAAAACGTATTGTCAAGTAGAGGCCACGAGAAGAAGCACTACGAAGCTAAGGACGTCCACCAACCAGATGGACCGACGATCTGAAGCATGTTATCGGTAACTGGATGCAACCTGCACAAAACAGAGACAGATGGAAAGAGCTGAGGGAGACCTATGTCCAGCAGTGAACGCGTACGGGATGGTGATGACTTTCTTCCATTTTATTTTATAACCTTCATTTAGCTAGAATGTTTTTTTGAGATTCTGTTTCGTATTTTTTGCCCATATGAATATCTTAATGGAAAATTTTGCAAAATTGGTCTTTTTAGCCTCTTAGTAGCTTTCTAGAGGGAATTATCAGGTTTACTCTCATTTATTAGTTCTATTAGATAGTTACTAATTGATTCGTTACTATCTTGTTCTAGTTTACCGTTAGCAATAGTTATTTTTTTTTGTGGAGCTCTAGGGCACCGCTAGCACAAAGCTAAGAATAACAAATCTCCAGGCGAGGATTGTGTAGTCACTGATGCAATCAAAATCGGAGGCACTTGTCTTCTTAAGAAAATAAAAAGCCTTTTTAACATGTGCCTTTTAGACAGTAATATACCCGACAAATGGCACAATGCTGAAGTAATTCTATTGTACAAAAAAAGGAGATCCCCATGAATTAGAAAATTACAGACCTATAAGCCTTCTTAGTCACTTATACAAACTCCTTACAAGAATAGTAACGAATCACCTTGAGAAAAACCTTGATTTCTACCAGCCAATGGAGCAAGCCAGATTTCGTACCGGATTTGGAACAAATGATCACCTACAGAGCATTAAAACGGCAATAGAAAAGACTATCGAATACAATCGCCCACTCGTTTTGGCTTTTGTAGATTTCCATAAAGCCTTTGACACGGTTGAATTTGACAAAATTCTGGAAGCACTACAAGCATGCTACATTGACTGCCGATACACAAGGTTAATTTACAATACATACAGGAACGCAGCTATGTCGGTGAAACTACATAAAAACACGGACCATATCCCAATCGACAGAGGAGTCCGACAGGGCGATACCTTATCGCCTAAACTGTTTACCACAGTACTAGCATATGCTTGTAAAAAACTTAACTGGGAAGAGCGAGGCCTGAATATTGACGGTAGAAGATTAATATATTTGAAATTCGCAGACAACATAATTTTATTCTCTGACAACCTTAAGGAGATATGTACAATGCTACATGCACTTCAGTTAGTGTGTGCCAGTGTAGGTCTTAAAATAAACATCTCCAAAACAAAATTCATGACAAACCTAGTACCTAGCGAAAATATCAATATTGGAGACAAAAAGTAGAGCTAGTGGAAAAATACATATACCTTGGACACGAAATAAAGATTACAAGAGACAACCAAACATGCGAACTACGAAGAAGAATAAACCTAGCATGGGCAGCCTATGGAAAACTCAAGACATCTTTAAAAACGATATACCAATTTCTTTAAAACGTAAAACATTTTACCAATGTGTGTTGCCTGTGATGACTTATGGTGACAAAACTTTGACACTGACAGCTACAACTTCTAAAATGCTGCAAATAGCCCAGAGGAAAATGGAAAGGTCAATGCTGAGTATATCGCTTCGTGACCGAGTTAGAAATGAAGACTTAAGACAAAGAACAGGAGTTACCGATGTAATTTCCCGAATTGCCACCCTGAAATGGAACTGGGCCGGACACGTCGCCCGAATCAGTGATGGGAGATCGACGAAGAGATTACTTGAGTGGAGGCCGAGATTAGACAAAAGAAGTAGAGGAAGACCACCTACTCGTTGGACTGACGATCTCAAGAAAATGTCTAGAAATTGGATGCAAAGTGCTCAAAATAGAGCACAATGGACAAAAATGAGGGAGGCCTATGTCCAGCAGCGAACGCAAAGGGCTGGATGATGATGATGATGAGAGCACTGGTAGATAGTTCTATTTACTTCAAGAAGAAAACAGGGCCAAGGAAATTAGTTTTAAGGCCAACGAGTACAGGATCAAGTACATGCCGGTTATGAAGAATCCAAGGCAAGGTTAGACAAAAGGTATCGACAGATGAATAAAACAAGTAGCTACGATATTCAAGTCAAGTCAAGTCAGATACAAAGTTGTACATGTATGAGACAAGTCAAAGTTACAGACATATAATATAATGCACATCTTAAAAGTATATAAATTAATAAATACGACAAAACATACTTGAAAGTTATTTTTAGAATATGGCTCTAGCTCACAAATGTATTGATGTACACACCTCCGAAAGTTTGGCTGATGTAAATTCATTCGTATATCTATTGGCAATTTGTTAAAGAAACTTATGGCTGCATAATGTGTGCTACCTTCCAATAAAACAGAACGATGTTGTGGAAGCATAAAGTGATTGTCTCTGAATCTTGTTGAATAAACATGGTTAAATTGAAATTTATTGAATTCATAACTTTTGCAATGTAAATACATTATACACGAAAATATATACAGACCAGGAATAGTAAGAATATTGTTTTGTCTAAAGATGCCTCTACAAGAATCTCTAAATTTCATTTTATAAATTATCCTAATAGCTCTTTTCTGAAGTAAGAATATCTGCTCTAATTCAGAGGTACAACCCCAGACTTCAATGCCATATTTGACTATTGAGTAAAAATGGGCAAAGTATACTGTTTTTAATACTGATGTATTAAAGAGACGTGAAAGAATTCTCAATGCATAACATGCGCTACTTAATCTGGATTTCAAATTAGAAATGTAGTTTGACCATTTAAAATTACTGTCTAACAGGACCCCCAGCAACTACGTGCAGTCTGTTTTATCTATTGCTGCTTGTATAGTGGCTTGATGGTTTAATAAATTATTTGACGTGAAAATCATATACTTTGATTTCTCTTCATTTAAAACTAGTTTGTTGGATAAGAAATAACTGTTGATGGTGGATAGTATCTGTGTAGTTTTATTTTGCAAATTTAATCGGATGTTGCTATGACTAGAATGTTGGTATCATCCGCATAACTACAATACACTACCCTGAGGGACACCATAATGGATATCCAACGTGTTTGATTCGTATTTAAGTCCATTAGATGTTATCTTTACTTTTTTTCTTCTATTTTCTAGGTAGGACGTAAACCATTTTAGAACTACACCACGAATACCAATCCCCTCAAGTTTTATTAGCAACAAATTATGATCCAAAGTATCAAAAGCCTTGGACAAATCGAGAAACAAACCACATGCCTTCTCTCGTCTGTCCAAAACATCCAACACTAAGCTGACGAAATTTGCAAGAGCTGTAGTTGTAGACTAAGAAGATGTAAAACCATGTTGAAAATTATGCAAGACACTATGCTTTTTTAGGAATGCGTTTATTCTAGTATAAACCAGAGTTTCAATTATCTTTGAAAACACAGATAAGAGACTTATGGGACGGTAGTTGTTAAGGTCATCTTTATCACCACTTTTAAATAAAGGGATTACAATAGATAGTTTAAACATACTAGGAAATATTCCTTGTTGAAAAGAGGCATTACAAATATCCGTCAGTGGATCTGCGAAAGCGTGAATGCATTGTTTTAATAACTTAGGGGAAATCTGATCAAAACCACAACTGTGTTTGGATTTAAAACTTCCGACTACACTAGTTATTTCCTGTGGGTTAGTTGGATATAAAAACATAGAACAACTATTACGGGTTTTTGATGCTGATGTAAACCCACCTATTTTAGTAGGATCCAAAGTAACTTTGGAGCCATTTCAACGAAATGGTGGTTAAATTTGTCTGCTAAATTATTATTATTATCACTAGGTACTTTTGAGTTGTTTTGTTTCCCGACTGTTAAGTTTACTAAATGCCAAATACATTTCATTTTATTTGATGATTCGTTTAACTGTCTCATGAAGTGACTATTTTTAGCTGCTTTTAATTTAATTGAATATTCTGTCTTTGTCAAATGAAGGACTGGCCTAAGATTACTATTTTGTGACAGATCGTTTCTAAAAGTTTTAGCTGATCCCTTAAATTGTACAGTTCCTGCGTAAACCAATTCGAACGTGTACATTTTTTAGGTTTACATTTAAGTAGTGGAAAATGGGACCGAAAGTAATTTTGGATAGTATTTAAAAAAACTAATGATTTATCCTCAGCAGAAATTGTATTAAATACTTCTGACCAATTTGTTGACTCAAGGGTTTGAACAAAATGATTTATGTTCCTTTCACTATATGAACGGATGAATATATAGGCATCATTGTCTGTGTTAATGCTACATTGGAACAATTGCGCACGATGATCAGAGATAAAACCTTCCACAACCATTGTTTTTTGTTGGTGATTTATGTTTGTAGCAATATAATCAATTTAAGTTTTACTAGTTGCAGTTACTCTTGTATAATCATTTACAGTTACGGTTAAGCCATAAGAATCTAAAACATTTACCAAGTTCTGCTTACTTAGCGAATTTGATTTGAAATCTATATTAAAATCACCTGTTAATATTATAGCCTTACCTTCGGAGACTAGCACATCAAGTATTAGATCCAGTTTTGACATAAAAACATCAATAGAGCCACGTCCAGGCAGATAAATACACAACACAACACAATTAAAAAGGCAATAGTCTATTTCAACAGCACTCACTTCAAAATTATATTTGTCAGATTGAGAACATATAGAACGTTCCTTCCAAACCACACCTCCTTCAAACCAATATAGATTGAAGACCCTCCATGTTCCCCTTGGTCACGGCAGAAAGATGAAGCCAGAGAAAATCCATTTGTATGGTCTCAGTTCTAGTTGTTCCTTAGATTTCCAGTGCTCAGTTAAACAGACACATACATTATGTAGACCTTCGCACTGCAGGAAGAACTCTAGTTTTTCAATGCTTGTTGATACACATTGTATATTTTGATGAAGTAAGCCAAAACTTTTTTGATTGATAGTTGAAGCATTTTTACTAACTGTGTCAAAATTAGGAGAATTGAATACTTCTAACCTATTCAATTTAAAACCAGTCTTCTGACTAACACTTGGGATATTTAATAATGTAATATCTGGATCAAAAACTAAGCTTCTTCTGTCTGTTTTTTCTTGTGGTAAAAAAAAATAGCTTACAACAGCTCCGTGAGGCCAAACTTCGGGATTCATGGCCTTGTTGAAGTTCCCTGAACATATATTTACTTTGAACGATGAGTAAATTGTTGGATGTTTCGATTGAATCATTTCACATGTTGCTTCAGGAAAATTCACTTTAATTAACTCGGTTAGAGAGTCAGTTGTAGTTTCTTTATTAATTCTTGTAACATGTAAAGTTGAAATTTTTGGAACACCCTTAACCTCATCGCTATTTCTATTGCTACCTACCATAATTTTTCTTCGTCCGTTAAACTGATGTCGCCTACGCCTAATAGTTTTCCATTCTTGATCATTTTCTGCTTCATTTATAGGTATTTCATCGTTAGTAGGTTTTCGTCCTCTACTAAATTAATGAACTGATCCATTTTTAATCTGCTTTGTCCAAAAAGCAGTCCTTTCGAAACATCTGTTTTTGTTATTGTTTGGGAATTCCCTTGTTTATTTACGTCAGGTTTTTTCTGAGTAATTACCAGTTCACTTTTTGCTGCTCTGCCCATAAAGTTTTGTTTGTGTTCTTCTTTCTTTTTTTCGGCAATATTTAAATTGGTCTTATAATGTGTTTTGGAGTTCGCAATAGCACTAGTAGATGGCGTTGTATGTATCTTTGGTGAATCGGAATTCTCTTTTAATTGTTTTAGGAGAAAAATTAGATCTTCTTGTTCTCTATCGAGAATCTCTATCTATATTCGAATACAACAGCCGACAGCAGCCTTTAAGTGGACGTTGAAGCTAAGGTCTTTTCAGGAAACAGTTCAACATATTAATATTCCCCAGGTATGGTGTTTAAATCAAGATTACTTTTAAGAGCAACAGAAATAAGAGTATATAAAACTATCTTTGGTTCTTGAAGAGACGAGGCAGAGCTAAACACACCCTATGGAGATAAGAACATCAAGGCAAAAAAAAAATAAGATGAGCGGGGCATATATTAATATTAATAAATGAAAAACTCTCAATACTGAACTGATCTACTCAAAATGAGAGTACAACAATGGGAGATAACTGCATAAAACTGGCGACAGTGGAGGAAAATAGTAAACACATCCAACAATCATTCGACGGTGAATGATTGGAAGTTGAATAGTCGATGGTGATGATGAGATTACACTAGTGTAAAACAAAACCTCTAATGAATTCAAGAAGCGTTTGTTAGAATAAAGGCTGACACCATCGAAGTGGTGATATTGGATTGAATATATATTGGATTGTCAAACAATGTCTTGTAATTACAAAAAATACGAACTTATAGTCTTTTCTTATTTAAGTGTGATTATAACGACTGTCACAATAAAAAATAATCATTCTCTAAATACAATCAACATTTTTGTAATCTATTTTTATTTTTATTTTATTTGAACCCAGTAACTTTTGATCTTAAAAAAATGAACTATTATCAGTAAAAACAATCATTAAAATTAAATGAACACATTTGCACAATATACCTAAACATAGTAGATAACTGAAAATTCAGTCCTCATATTTTGAAGACTCACACTTCCATCCTGGTCTCAGCCTATTGAACTTTTGTGTCCATGTGACTACTTGCAGCTTTCTTAAATATTGCTACTATTAACAATATTTAATATATTATTTTGTTATTGCAATAACAAAAACTATTTAATTAAATATTATTTTTATTCCATACATTGTTTATTTTTTTGGTTCGTACTACATTAGGGATGGGAAAACCTACCGGTTTTAACCTAAAACCGGTTTTTTACTTCGCAATAACCGGTTTTAACCGGTTTTTTCTTTTTAAAGTAAAAACCGGTTATTAGGTTTTTACGGTGATTAGGATTATATTAGGTACCTATTATTTTGGATCCCAGTCATAATTACTATTCTCAAGTAATCATTCCAAACAAAACCATAATGCAAATTTTATTTTATAAATACAGAAGCAAACTGAAAGTGGAAACATCAGCCAGAGACAATTAAGTTTTATTATAATATTTGTAATCATAATATTTACATAAGAAGTGATCTGGTTGAAGTAGACGCAAACATCATCTATGTATTTTTCACACTTGACTCTTTACATTCAAAGTGGGTGAATGACTTTTTATGATTACCAAAAATAATGTTCTGACTATGAATATCGAATTACCGATTACGAGTACGAGTCTCCAAGGATTTCCCTACGTTTTCAAAACGATACACCCACACAGGAAGTATTAAATGAGTTAAAATATACCTATTATACAAATATACAAACGTGTTAAAAGAAATACATGAAAAATTTTTTTTGATGGTAGTCAAAATAAAAGGTAAATTGCATTATCCAATTTAATTTTAAGTAAAATATTTATGTTGATATTATTTTTTTTTTAAATCCCAGTTGAAAGAATCTGGGAAATTTTTTATAAGTTGAAATGGTCGGGTTAAATTGTATATTATTGCAATATGTATATATTAATCTTACGCTATATTATATTTAATAATAATCAATAAACATATAATAATAATAACATAATAAATAAATAGAATAATTAATAGAATAAAATGGTTTTATTAAAAATTGTGTTATATTTATATTGATATTGATGTTCTTTCGATAGTACTAATTTTGATCATATTGATATCGAGTATCGAGTCGAGTGGAGTATCGCAAACTAAAGTGCATTGTAAATGTAACATTGTAACCTATTGGATTAAAAAAACCGAAAACCGGTTTTTGTTTTGCCGATTATAACAGCTAGGTTAAACCGTAAACAAAAAAATGGTATAACCGAAAACCGGTGTTTTGTCAAAAACCGCCATCCCTATACTACATTAATAATCTCAATAAGAAACTTTCTGTGATACGTACTATGGTCTTCTTATATCGCTAATCATGAACGATTCTCATTAACAATTTGAACACATAAATGGGAACGAAGCGAAGGTCCTGGCACAAACAAACACAGATCCAAACGACGGCGGTTTTGCATTAATTCATGGCATTAATCTTGAAACGGTGCAATAACTAACGTACACAAAAGGCATTCTGTCGGAATTGTGTACAATAGCAGCACATTAATGCTAATTCGCCGACACTGTCCTATCAGTTGTTAGACAACAGAATGAAAACGTACCGAGGGATAAAAGATTCAGATTAAAAGTGCTTATTATGTTTCACTTGCAGTTCTGTTCTAACACATTGTTATTATTTATGCTGTTACAAAGAATAATACATCTTTCAAATATTTTCAATAAAAAAGTGCAATCATGTAAAGACAATATGGATGAAAGAACTGACGACATATTTTTTAAGACAAATTTAAAATACATTTTACCAATAATCTAACTGCAAATTTAAACAGAACGATATCAACTTTATGAATCAACGGACTGGCAAAATCACTTCGAGGACAGTAGTTCACTAGTTTTATGGTTCCACCCATAAGTTAGATATATCTGGTGATGAGGATTGACACTCCTATGCTATCTCAATTCGATTGGTAGATCAAGTTTTATATAAATAAAATTTTATTTTGTATGAATTTAACCACAAAAGACGAATTCTTTGCAAAATTAAACGAAGTTATCACGAGAATTGGAAATAACCGAGAAATATTTTTATTAGGCGATTTTAATGGAAAAACAGGAAACAAGCGCCACAACAATGTAATTGGACCTTATGGAGAAAACGTCGTAAATGATAACGGAGAAAGACTTATTAATCTGTGTGAAAGTAATAGACTCAAAATAACTAATGGATATTACTGCCACAAAAACACACACAAATATACATGGTTTCAACCAACAAGGAATCTTAAGTCTATAATAGATTACGTGATAGTTAAACAAAATTCACAAATACTCATTAGTTATATTAGAGCTATGAGAGGAGCAGTATGCGGATCAGATCACCACATGGTCAGGGCGAAAATTGTTTTCCCATATAGATTAAACGAAAGTGTCTCACCAAGCCAAGACGAACAGCTTTTAGAAAGAATTGAACTTCCTCAATACAGTCTGTCCAGTTTAATTCATGAGAGCACCCGTACACTATATAAGACTCGAATGGACTTCACACTTGACGAAACACTAACAAATACCAAATACATATATGAGAACATAACATCAAGTATTCATCAAACAGCACAGGAGGTCTTAGGAATCAAACAAAATAAAATTAGTAACAAGCTGTGGTGGAATGAAGACGTCGAAAAAGCGGTAACAGAAAAGAAAAGATTATACCATAAATGGTTGAGCACAAAATGTGACGCAGACAAAGACCGATATAATCAAATGAAGAAGAAAACTAGAAAGATAATTATGACCTCAAAAAATGAGACATGGGACAGAAAATGCAGAGAGATAGAATCTTATATTGGAGGACGACAATGCACTGAGGCGTGGAAGTTTATAAACTCTGTTAAGAAGCCGACTAACGAGAAAGTGATTCTAAATCCCATAAATCCCGAAGATTGGACACATTACTACAAACATCTATTAAATGAGAACAGAGACGAATTTAAAGAAGATATGAATTCATCAAGAATCGAAATTCGGGGAGAGCATATGACCATAGATATCAACAGAGTTCAAAAAGCTATAGCAGGGATGAATAATGGGAAAGCAAGCGGACCAGAGGGAGTAACTACGGAACTAATAAAGCATGGCTCAGAGAAATTACACAGAATGATCACTGGGATATTTAACGAATATATTAATGGCCATCCAACGCCAGATGAATGGAAAACAGCATATATGACTCCAATATATAAAAAAGGTGACAGGAGAAATTGTAAAAACTATAGAGGGATATCGGTCACAAGTTCAATGAGTCGGCTATATGGTCGAATACTACGGGACCTGATAGAGGAAGATTATCAATCGTCTGAAGACGAAGAACAAGGAGCATTTAGAGCAGGTCGTTCATGTACAGATAACATATTTTGTCTTAAACAAATTATAGAAAAGAAAGTTGTGACAAATAGAGAATTACATATGACTTTTGTAGATCTTGAGAAGGCATATGACACAGTCCCGCTAAATAAACTATGGGAAGTCCTGGGCACATCAAACATACATCAAACATTGGTTAGTGCTCTCAAAGATCTATATTACGGTTCAAACTCCCAAATGAAATTCGGAAACCTCTTAGCTGAAAAATTTGCAGTTACTAAGGGTCTCAGACAGGGATGTTGTATCTCCCCGACTTTGTTTAAGATTTATATCTCTGCAGCTCTGAAACAATGGAAAAGGAAAGTTAAAGAAAGATATACTTTACAGTTTGCAGATGATCAGGTGGTGATCTCAAACGACAAAGACGACATGGAATATATGCTTAGAAAACTAATTGAAGAATACCAGAAATGGGGATTAAATATTAATTTAGAAAAGACACAATACCTGCAAAATACCTGGCGCTGAAGCAGAACAACTCGATATCGAAGACAATCAAAAAATAAATCCATGTGACGAATATAAATACCTGGGCGTCATCTTCGACCGTAGTGGAAAAGACGAACGAGAAATAGAACATCGAATCATACAAGCACGAAGAGCCCTAGCATGTCTAAACGGAGTTCTATGGAGTAAAGAAATATCAAAGAAAAGAAAATGGAACATATATGAGACAATGGTTAAAACTAGCCTACTTTATGGAGCCGAGACATGGAGAATAACGGAGATATATAAGAAAAAGGTCGAAGCCACAGAAATGGATGCCATCAGAAGATCGATGAGAATATCAAGAGCCAAAAGAATAAGGAATGAAGTAATAAAACAACAAATGGGTGTAGAGGGCACTATAGTTGAGGATATTGAAAGAAAACAGCTCATATGGTATGGGCATGTGAGCCGAATGGGGGACGAAAGATTGCCTAAAAAAACTATGATGTGGCAACCCCCAGAGAAGAAAAAACGAGTAAGACCACCACAGAGCTGGAATCAGGGAGTTAGGAAAGCGATTAGCGCTCGAAATCTAAATGAAGACCTAACTCAGGACAGAATACAGTGGCGTTTGGGAGTCGGACAACGTCGTAAGACATTATGAAACCGAATATATGAATGAAAATTTTATTTTATTTATATAATAGCTATACCCTAGATTCTGCTACAAAGCTGGAACAGAAAATATGAACTACTTTCACACAATTAAATCTTTACTTTTTAGGATATTTCACGAGACCTTGTCTCTAATTCATTTAAACTATCGTTTTTTTCAAAAAGCTGCAGCAAAACTTTTTGACTTTTGACCTGTTCATCATCACCATTTGGCTCTACAACTCTATGTGAGTCTTGGCCGCGTTTACTATTTCCCTCCATTGTTGTCGGTCCTGAGCAGCTATTTCCCAGTGCTGTACTCCCATTTTGCGTAGATCGCTGGCTACTGCGTCCTTCCATCTCTTTCTTGGGCGACCAACTGACCTTTTTCCATCGGGCCTTTCCCAGAATGTGGCGTTTAGAAGTCTTTCGTCACTTGATCTTAGTACGTGACCCGCCCATCGTATTCTGTTTGATTTAATGTAGCGTACTATGTTTTCATCTCCGTATATTGTCTGGAGTTCATCATTGTGTCTTCTTCACCATTCTCCTGTTGTCTCTTCTCTGCAAGGCCCATAGATAGTCCGCCGTATCTTTCTTTCAAGTACCAGTAATTTTGTTGTTTCCCGCTGATTCAGAGTCCAGGTTTCGCTTCCATACGTTATTGTGGGACGAATTATTGTCTTATATACTCTTATTTTTGCTGGTCTTGAGATTTCTAATTTAAGTAGGGTCCTTAACGAGTAATATGCCCTGTTTCCTGCAATAATCCTGGCTGCCACGTCCTTTTCATAGTTATTTTCAGATGTTATGATCGGTCCCAAGTACTTAAATTCTTTGACGACTTCAAAATTGTATTCATTAATTGTTACGTTTTGTCTAACCCTTGGTCTTGGGTTCTTCGTAACCACCATGTACTTGGTCTTGTCCTCGTTGACCTTAAGACCAACTTCCTTGGCTCCGTTCTCGAATAGGGTGAAAACTTCTTTTGCATCTCTGGTGGATTGTGCAATTGTGTCCACGTCATCCGCAAAGGCTAATAGTATTTTTGATCCTTGGGAGGCAAATCCGTTTGTCAGTTGTGGCTGAGCTTTCCTTACTGCATGTTCCAGTGCGAAGTTAAACAGCAGGGGGGCGAGAGGATCTCCTTGTCTAAGTCCGGTGTCAATGAGGAATTCCTCCGACGTGTTGCTGCCACCTCTTAAAATTTTATACTATACTTTAGTAAGGGCAAAATTAGAATTTGGAGCTCATATTTGGTTTGGTGAGTATCAAACTGCATTGGATACACTGGAAAAAATTCAAAATAAATTTTTAAGATATATTTATTTTAAAAAATATCACATACGACCAGATTATACTGAAGTTAGAACCACTCGCCTTAGAAATGAGTTTAAAATATTATCATTAGAAGACAGACGGAAACTTACAGCTTTAATATTTTTACATAAAATAATTAACAATAAAATTAATTCACCTGAAATTCTAGCTTTGATCAGGTTCAATGTACCATCAAGATTAACTCGCAATATGGTAATGTTTAATATTCCACTATTATCTACTACCACCAGGGCTCCTCTGGTGACCATGTTTCGACTAGCTAATAACATCAATACTCTAACTGATTTAGATTGGGCAGTCTCACAAAATGTATTTCGGGGAATAGTGTTACGACAAATTATTAATTTATCGGCATAGGATTAGTAAGTGTAGTCTTATGGATAGTATATAAGATGGTTTGTATTATCTGATATGTTAGATTTACTACTTATTTTGTTTTTTTTTGTTATTTTTATTTTTTATGTTATTGTATATTTATTTTAGAAAAATTATTGTATTTTATCCTTGTAATTAGACCTTACAGGTCTGTTAGGATAATAAATAAATAAATAAATAAATAAATAAATAAATAAACTCTGATTCGTGCGGAAGCGTTCTCCGTGCTCACCTTTGCTAATCGTACCAGTTTTCCAGGTACTCCCATTTCTACCATAGTCTCCCACAATGCTTCTCTGCTAACAGAATCGTAAGCTTGTTTGAAGTCCACGAAGATTTGGTGTACATCGCGGTTGAATTCCCAGTTTTTTTCCAACACCTGGCGTAGGACGAAGATCTGGTCTATAGTCGACCTTCCCGGTCTGAATCCGCTTTGGTAGTCGCCTATTATTTCCTCTGCGTATGGAGTTAATCTTCTAAACAGTATTATGGATATAATCTTGTATGTTGTATTAATTAACGATATTCCTCTATAGTTCCGACATATTTGTTTGTCTCCCTTCTTGTGAATAGGTATTATATGGCTTTCATGCCAGTGTTTCGGTATTTCTTCTCTTTCCCAGACTTCTCTTATAAGATGATATATCTCAAGATGTAGTTTGTCTCCCCCTTTTTTTAGTAGTTCTGCCTGTATGCCGTCTGGGCCTGGGGCTTTATGGTTTTTTAGGGACGAAATTGCGGACTTTGCTTCAGCTAGTGTGGGCCCTGGTATTTCAGGTTCGGCTAACTGGTACTGTCCTTGTTGCCCTGTCGTTGTGGGGTTTTCTGTATTTAAGAGTTGCTCAAAATACTTTCTCCATTGGCGGCTTATCTCTTCGTCGTCAGTGAGCAATTGTCCTGCATCGTCTTTTATAAATCTTGGGCTGTTGATCGTGTTGCCCGTCATTGTTTTTATGTCCCTATAAAACTGTCTAGACTGACCGGTTCTATGTTCCTCCTCGAGTTGCTGTATTCGTGCTTCTAGGTACTGTTTCTTTTTTCTTCTCAAAAGTCTTCTCGTTTGAGTCCTTACTCTATTGTAGTCTTCCCTGTTCTGTTCTGTAGGTCGCGTTAGTAGCTCCAGCCTCTTGATTGCTTTCTGCTGTAAGCTTTGTTCGCACTCCTGGTCAAACCACTGGTTTTTCTTCTTGTTATTCTTTTGTTTCCCTACTTTTGTTACCTGTTGACTTCTAAAATTTCAACTTCTCACTTACTTTTTCCCGTAACACAATAGAAAACACACGTTTCATATATTCAGGTTTTGTTCTTTTTCTTCTTCCTGAGTTTTTCCTTTATCAGGAGTCGCTGTTCCTTTCTCTTCTTCGCCACTCATTTCTGTAAACGTACCATTTTTATTTCAGCTACCTTCATTTTCTTTTCCTGAATCTTCTTTATAAGCCACACTTCACCACAGTACACCAACGCAGGTGTCATCATACTCACTCTGTACCCCGCTGATTTGCCTCCAGTTTAATCAAGCAGCCTATATACTGCGGGAGATTTCTCGATCTAGTGTCCCACCCTCCGTTATTATATAAGGCGTGTAGAAGCCAAGGGATACAAGTGCATTTTTGGTACTTTGTGATACTGAGAAAATCAAGTTTGAAGTGTAACACCTTTCCTAAATTCTGCCGCTTATTTTTCAATATAGTTTGTGATTGGCTGATCTTTTTAACTTTAAAGACTTTTATGTAATAGTACAATTATATCAGATTTAGAAAAACTCAGCATTTCATAAGATATTTTAGAATAAGAAACAGCACTTATACCCATTGTTTTCCAATACTCTGGGCTAATTAGCAAAATTCATGGAAAAGTTATTTACCAGCAATTTTATTGCTGGAATCGAATTATAAGATCCTATATATTAATAATATAGGTATGCAAAGTCCGCAGATAGTGTGCTACTTTTTTTATAAACAAAATGGCGCCGACAAATCGTAGTTTTTCAATTATTGCTCTATAACTCCGAAGGTTTTAACTTTACAAGAAAGACACTCAAATAAAAATTCACCCCAAATAAATTCTGCATAGAGATATGCTTTTCACGATTTGCTCCGACGAAAATTTTCCTCGGAAAATGCGGGTTTTCCTAACAAAAACTCTAATTTTCAAATAAAGTTTTAGGTAAGTAATTATTAATCAATAATTAAATAACTTAGTGACATCAAAGCTTTCTTGGTATAGATTATAATTCCAGAAGCCAGTGAAAATTAAACGAATATTTTAGCAACAATTCAATTGTTAATTAACAATTTACGATCGCAATAATAACTAAAATAATCATTATACATTGATCAAACTTATAAAGATTATAAAGATGAGATGCTTATTTAATATTTTATCGACAAAATAAAAATTTTTCTTTTTTTTGCATAATCTATAAATTTTGAAAAAAAAAATAGTTATAATACGCTGGTATAATTAGTAACGTACAAAGAAAGGTTATTTACCAGCAATTTTATTGCTGGAATCGAATTATAAGATCCTATATATTATTAATATAGATATGCAAAGTCCGCAGATAGTGTGCTACTTTTTTTATAAACAAAATGGCGCCGACAAATCGTATTTTTTTCAATTATTGCTCTATAACTCCGAAGATTTTAAATTTACACCAAAAATACTCAAATAGCAATTCACCCCAATTTAATTCTACATAGACGCATGTTTTTTCCGATTTGCTCCGACGAAAATTTTCCTCGGAAAATGTGGGCTTTCCCAACAAAATCTCGAATTTTAAAATAAATTTTTTGGGCCAGTAATTATTTATTAATAATTATATAGCTTGGTGAAATAAAAGCTTTCTTGGTATAGATTATAAATTCAGAAGCCGGTGAAAATGAAACGAATATTCTAGCAACAATTCAATTGTTAATTAACAATTTACAGTCGCAATAACAACCAAAATAATCATGAGACATTGATCAAACTTAGAAAGATTGTTAAGGTGTGATGCCTATTTAATATTTTGTCGACAAAATATACATTTTTCATTTTTTTGCATAATCTTTAAATGTTTTAAAAAAATTGTTATAAACACATTAACATTTCTCAGAAATTGTTTATTATATCCTAATTTTAAAAAATACTTAAAACTCGTATTTCATAGGTCTTTAAAATGAATGCTTTAAAAAAATTTTCCAATCATTTGCAAAAAAGTTATGTAACAGCAAAGTAAATATACGATTTCTTCGTTGTTTATAATTTGTTTTAATTGTTTCAAAGCTTAAAAGTGAGTCTATGGTACAATCTAATTACTTACAAAGAATGTCAAAAATTAGTGCAATGGTTATATTTTAATCAAAGATTAAAAATACTTTTTGTTGTAATTTTTAGCGCAAAAGTAGGCCTGATACAGAGTCGGAGCTAAAATGTTCACTCGAAGCGACTGACACGCAGCATGTATTATTTATAAAAGTGTACGTCTCGCGCGGCCGGTCGTCGCTCCGAGTGAAAATTTTTGGCTACAGTACTGTATGATTCTACTTTCGTGCGTGTAAATTACAAAAAAATATATTTATAATCTTTAATTAAAATATAACTATTAAACTGATAATCGATTTTTTTTGTAAATAATTAGCTTGTACTTTAAACTCACTTCTAAGCTTTGAAAGAATTAAAAAAATATATAAACACCGTAGCAATCCTATGTTTACTTTGCTGTTTCATAACTTTTTTGCAAATGGTTGCAAAAAAGTTTTAAAGCATTCATTTTCAAGATATTTGAAATGCGCATTTTAGCTATTTTTTAAAATTATAATATAGTAAAAACTTTTTGAGAAACATTAATTTGTTTATAACTATTTTTTTAAACATTTAAAGATTATGCAAAAAAATAAAAAATTTATATTTTGTCGACAAAATGTTAAATAGGCTTCTCATCTTTATAAGATTTCAAAGTTTGATCAGTGTATCATAATTATTTTGGTTATTATTGCGACCGTAAATTATTAATTAACAATTGAATTGTTGCTAAAATATACGTTTAATTTTCACCAGCTATTGGAACTATAATCTAAACCAAGAAGGCTTTTAAGTCACCAAATTACTTAATTATTGGTAGATAATTACTTATCTAAAACTTTATTTGAAAATTAAAGATTTTGTTGGGAAAATCTGCATTTTCCGACGAAAATTTTCGTCGGAGCAGATCCGAAGAAACACGTCTCTATGCAGAATTTAGTCACGGTGAATTTTTATTGGAGTATTTTTGTTGTAAAGTTAAAATCTTCGGAGTTATAGGGCAATAATTGAAAAAAACACGATTTTCGGGCGCCATTTTGTTTATAAAAAAAGTAGCACACTATCTGCGGACTTTGCATACCTATATTATTAATATATATAATCCAGATAATCTTCGATTCCAGCAATAAAATTGCTGGTAAATAACTTTTCCCAAAAATGGCCTATTCTCCGATAATCAGCCCAGACTACAATTAAATACTTGGACTGTACTTGTATCTTTATTATTTTAAAAACAATTTATTTAAAAAATAGAATTTTTCTAAAAATAGTAAAAAATTGGCATATGCAATGCAAAAAGTGGGAAACAAACTAGAAATAAACTTAGTGATCATCGCTCTCAAAGCAGTTATCTGATTCGTCGGGTTCTTCCTGAATATTATCTTGAGTGCCTTGATCTGGGATTTCTTGTCTTTCCCGTTATTGCTAAGACAAGTTTCTGTAGCAGTTGTGGCAGTCTGTAGCATGGGAAGCAAAAACTGCATTAATTCCATAATATTAGCATACCTTGCCTGTTTTAATAATGGCTTTCTGGTTTCACATGGTAGATTATTTTGTACTATCTGAGGTTTTCCCCGACGATTCGGTTTCATGCTCAAATTTTCGAAAAAAGATTCAGTTCCTATACTGTTTTTGAAAAATAATGTATCAGTAACAATGTATTTCAAACCTAAGCCACTGCATGGCACGTATTTCCGGTATAGTATCTTTATAGAACTGCCGAAGCGTATCTAAATTAACAAAATCCTGATCTTTCATCCTAACCACAATAAATTTGGAACTGGTCTTGACAATCATTTCTTCCCAGTGTTTTGGTACAAACATTTCTCTTTCAGTTTTTCTTTTTATATCTCAGTCAGACCAAATTTTTGTTGCACTCATTAAATGAATGTCCAGTTACGAAAAATCTGAGATCTACAATATTAATTTTCGTTGTTTCAATTATGTACAGCCAGAATTTTACAATAAATATAACTAACTTGCGCAAAAATATAATTACTAATTATAAGGCTGTTGTGTATGAGATTAGCGAACAAACTATACCACTAATCTAACAAGTATTAACGAGTTGGCTGCCAAATGATATAACTAACAATTGTTTGGAGGCCAAGGGATATAAGCATACTCATATCCAATGGCTGCCAAATGATAAACAAACTATTTTCAGATTATAAGTGAAATACCCATAGATGTCACTATCTATTAGCCTTGTGACATCCAATATTGGACATAGGCCTCCTCTTCGCTCCTCCATCTTTCTCTATCCTGAGCCATGTGCATCCATTTTGAGCCTGCTTGGTGTTTTAGGTCATCTACCCATCTCATCTCTGGTCTCCCTCTCTTTCGTTTATATGTCCATGGTCTCCACTCTGTAATAATTTTATTGCATCTTTCGTCTTTTTGTCTAATCGTATGACCGGAAGATGTCTCGGTCATAGATGTCACTACTGGTTTTAAATTCACTTGTATCCTTTGTCCCCAACATTAAAATGGGTATACCCCTTGGCTTTTAGACGCCTCAATGTAGAAGCAAAGGTAATTAAATTATCATACTTGTACTAGTTTTTCTGCAAGCAATTCTATGTCCCCAACCATTCCTGTTGCTTCCAACTACATATATTCCGTTTTAGACCTGCTAATCTTAAGTCCTCCCTCTTCAATACCTTTCCCCAAACCTTCAACATTTCTTTGCCCTCCACTTCTTCTTGATGCGTCTATCCGTGACGAATGTTCGCAATCATCATGGTAATTTTATTTTATCTGGAGCAACGCGGAAAAGCTGCACAGCTGTTGTGTTGAACTAGGTTATGAGGTTCTTTAACCAGGATGTTCTTGTTTCTCGACATCGCTTTCCAAATATTTTTCCTTGCAGGATGGCCCGTAGGAGGGCAAATCTGGATTTATTTCGCATGATGTGGCCAAATTATTCCAACTTTCGAGATTTGATGGTAGTTCGTACTTCTCGGCTCTTCCCCATTCTCGTAAGGACCTTCTCATTTCTGACCCGGTCAGTCCATGGGATTTTAATAATTCTGCCATATAGCCACATCTCAAATGCTTCCAATTTTCGGCACATATCTTCGTTCAAGGTCCATGATTCAACACCATACAAAAGCATAGAGAAGGCGTGGCATCGCAGCATTCTTACTTTTATACCAAGAGAAATGTTGCTCTCCTCTACAAACACTGTATCATCAGCAAAGGGCATTAACCAAGGGGCCTCTTCTCTTAGCTTCTCTGTCAGTACATCCATTACAAGATTGAACAGGTAGGGTCTCAGTGAAGAGCCTTAGAGCAACCGTCACTGGAAAACTTTCGGTCAATCAGACACAAGTCCTTACCTTGGTGTACAATCATTCATTTAATGTCCTTCACGAGGCTTAAGTACTCTCTAGGAACTGTATCGTATGCCTCCTGAAGACCTATATACAGGGTGATTGATTAGTGGGGTAAAGCTCAATAGATCTGCTGTAGTAATAGCTAGCAATAAAAGTTAATAACAAAAATTGTAGCCAACTTTGAGCTTCACATTTTAAAACTAATTAGAATGTTACAGGGTGTTCGATAACATCGTGGCAGACCAAACTTATGTTTTTTTTAATGGAACACCCTATATTTTATCTTATATTCAAAATCTTCTTAACTTCCCTTAATAAAAATATAGGAATCTGTTATGTTATACAGGGTATTTACAAAGTTATCACCAATTTTTTATGAAAATCGTAACAAGTTCAGCTCCCTGTATAAATAAAAATAAGCACAACAGCAATGGTTTATTGCTGCCATATTTTTTGTTGATTGTGAACATTTTTAAGAATGGTTGATATTGCTAATTTTCTTTATATCGAATACAGGGTGAGTCAAAACGCAAGTACATTATTGTCTCAGTAATTTTAAATAGAACACCCTGTATTTTATGTCACTATCGAAAAGTACCGTTACCGCTCTTTAATTTTTGTCCAATATTCCCTATGTCTAAATTTATTAGTTTTAGAGATATTTTCATTTTTCAGAGCAAATTATTAGTTAGGGGTCTAAATCTTTCCAAATTTTAAGTAAGCCATGACCGGATTTTTTAAAACTGATAATTTAAGATTACTTATTATCAATCGTGTAATAAATGTAACAATGTAGCAAATAAAGAAAGAAAAATAATTTATTACTAATAAATTTTACAAAAAAAAAAAACACAACCACAACATACAACATTTTTGAAACAATTAAAAACTACTTTTGTATGTAAATGTAACAAATAACGAAAGAATTTTCTATTTATAAAGATTTATTAGTGTGCCCCTCAGCAAACCATGGTCAACCCTACATCAAACCAACGTTAAACATGGTCTTATCAAAGCAGTCCAAAGTCTGTATAATGTAACGACTGCAAAAATTAAAACTGGATCAAGGATGTCTAAGGGATTTAAGGTCACGAAAGGATTAAAGCAGGGTTGTTGTATTTCGCCTACACTATTTAAAATTTATCTGGAACAAGCACTCAAGCTGTGGAAAAGAAAATGTAATGGCATGGGAATCCCTCTCAATGACGACACAACACTATACGCCTTATGTTTCGCTGATGACCAAATTCTGATTGCTCAGGATCATGACGACCTGAGTTACATGACCCGGAAGCTAATAGAAGAATATAATACATGGGGTCTCGAAGTCAACATTAAGAAAACTGAAGCCATGTGTATTGGAGGAACAAAGCACTCCATTACATTAGACGATGGGGTAGAAATTAAACACTGCGATGAATACAAGTACCTGGGCATGACGATAACTCAAGATGAAAACACTCGTTGCTGCTATAAAAGACAGAAACATACAGGGTAGAAAAGCCATATCCATGATGAACGGCATTCTGTGGGACCAGACAATATCTAAAGCCAACAAACAGCTCATATATAATAGCATACTTAAAAGTATAATCACATATGGCAGTGACGTTTGGTCACTGAAACAAAGAACGGAGAAAATGCTACTAGTAACAGAAATGGACTTCTGGAGAAGAGCAGCAGGCAAATCAAGAAGAGATCGGATACCAAATGAGAGAATTCGAGAAATGATGGGAGTCACACATACAATAATTGATGACATAAAAACAAAACAACTAGTAAGGTACGGCCATGTACAGAGAATGCGAGATGACAGGATCCCTAAGCAGATTTTGGCATGGACAGCACAAGGGAGAAGAAAAAGAGGAAGGCCGAGAAAAAGCTGGAGGGAGGGAATTGAAAAAGAACTAGAGAAAAGGGAAATCCGTCCAGGTCTATGGTTAAACAGAGAAGAATGGCGGTTAGGAGTCAGAAGGCTTCGGAGAACGCTGTAAACCGATAGTAGTAGTAAGATTTATTAGTTATAAATGTTACAAAAAAAAAACACAAACACAAAATACAACATTTTGTGAAAACAATTAAAAACCACTTTTGTATGTAAATGTAACAATGTTACAAGTAAAGAACGAAAAATAATTTAGTAAAAAATTTTACAAAAAAAAAACATGAACACAAAATACAACATTTTTGAAAAAATTAAAAGCGACTTTTAGTAAAATATTTTATATATTTAATTACAGAAGATGTTCAAAATGAGTTCAGTGAATGAGTTACTTACACTACGAAGCATTTATCACTTCGAAATACACTTTGTATTCTATTTTTTATCTCATCCCTTGTTGTTGGAGGCATTTTATAAGCTTTATTCTTAACGTAACACCAAAAAAAATCAGTCCAGTTTATTAAATTTTTGTAATCAGGGTGAACACGCTACTGGTCCGTTGAAAAATGAAAATATCTCGAAAACTAATAAATTTAGACACAGGAAATGTTGTATACAAATTAAAATACGATAATGGTACTTTTCAATAGTGATATAAAATACAGGGTGTTCCATTTTAAAATTACTGAGAAAATAATGTACTTGCGTTTGGACTCACCCTGTATTCGATATAAAGAAAATTAGCAATATCAGCCATTTTTAACAATTTTGACAATAAATAAAAAAATATGGCATCAATAAACCGTTGCCATTGTGCTTATTTTTATTTACACAGGGAGCTGAACTTGTTAGGATTTTCATAGAAAATTGGCTATAACTTTGTAATTAGCCTGTATAACATAACAGATTCTTATATTTTTATTAAGGGAAGTTAAGAAGATTTTGAATATAAGATAAAATATAGGGTGTTCCATTAAAAAAAACGTAAGTTTGGTCTGCCACGATGTTATCGAACACCCTGTAACATTCTAATTAGTTTTAAAATGTGAAGATCAAAGTTGGCTACAATTTTTGTTATTAACTTTTATTGCTATCTATTACTATAGCGGATCTATTGAGCCCCCGCTAATCAATCACCCTGTATACTCCTAATATAAATACCACATGTAGCACAATTTTCTTCTCGCCGTATTTCTCTGTCAACTGTATTAAAGTAAACAAAGCATATTTTGTCCTTTCTGGCATGAATCCAAACTGTTCTTATCCTATGGGCGTTCCTCTCCTTAACCTTCGCTATACAGTTCTCTTCCAAATTTTCATTATGTGTGACATTACCTTTATCCTCTATAGTTCTTACAGTCCTAAATGTTCCCTTTATCTTTATATAATGATACACTATATGTATCATCACAGATACTCTCCATCTCTTTCCATGCATAGGGCATTGAGCATGTTTAATATGTTCAGGTACTAAGCCATTATTCGACAACGACAAAACTTATTATTCGTTTTTATCTACGACTGATACATAATATATGTATTATACTTGTGGTGTTTGCAATATAATGCCATATAATAATCCCTTAGGGATTAATAATGCGGGATTAATAGCTATTAATCCCTCTGGCACAACAATCACAAAATTCACCACGGAAACAAAATAATCAACCTCAAAAAGTGTCACAGTCAAACGAATAGTATATTTGACAGTTTGTGTTGAGATGGACGAAAATGAAGAATCTTTTAATTGTACACCACCAGAAATTGTAGAACTAGCTACAGCAACAGCATCTACCTTAATACCTGAAACATCGAAATCCATTTATAATAAAACGTACGCAACCTTCAACGAATGGCGTGTTCGAAACAACGCGAAATCATTTTCCGAAAATGTTCTGCTGGCCTATTTCACTGAATTAAGTGCAAAATATAAACCGTCTTCATTATGGTCATTCTATTCAATGATTAAATCTATGTTGAGAATAAACCATGACGTTGATCTGGAAAAATACGGCAAACTAAGAGCGTTTCTAAAGAGAAAATCGGAAGGATTTCAAGCAAAAAAGTCTTCCACTCTAACCCCAGAGCAAATTAGGAAATTTATTGACAAAGCTCCTGATGAAATTTATCTTTTACATAAGGTAAATATACATATTTAATTTGATTTATTCAAAAACTCATATGCTTATTTGGTTCAGGTAATATTGATCATTGGAATTATGGGTGCATGCCGCTCAAACGAACTTTATCAAATGAATATACAAGACGTGAAGTATCTCCAAACAGATTTATTAATAACAATCCCCAAGTCTAAAACCAAAATTGTACGAAAATTTACCATAAACAGTACGTTTTACAATATTGTGAAGAAATACATCGATCTCCGTCCGTCACATGTGAAAATAAATTCATTCTTTAATATCTTAATTCTTAATCTTTTAATAAATTATCCAAAATCTAAATGTACAATACAACGTATAGGAAAGAACAAATTTGCAGATATTGGTAGGCAGATTGCCAAATATTTAAACTTGCCAAATCCTCAAAGTTATACCGGCCATTGTTATCGCAGATCATCTGCCACTCTGTATATTGATGGAGGAGGCGATTTAACTGGATTAAAGCGTCATGGGGGCTGGAAGTCAACACAGGTAGCTGAAGGATACATTGATCAGTATATGAGAAACAAGGCAACTACAGCAGATACTATCGCTAAAGAGATAAACAGTAATGTACCATCTTCTTGTTCTACAGCAATCGAGATCCCAAATATTTGTATTAAAAACTCTACTAAAGTTAATGATGATTCTCAACCAATTCAGTTTATTAATTGTACTATTACTAATTTTAATGTTTTTAACAAATAAAGTTGTTCATTAAAAATCTTAAATTAATTAATTTGTCGTAGATAAAGTAGAGTATACTACTCGCAATAATGGCTCTCATTCCCTCGGAATGTTACTCCCTCGCCGCTAACGCGGCTCGGTTCGTAAATATTCCTCGGGAATAATAGCCATCATTATTGACTCGTGGTATAATCTACTATTAATTATGTATTATGTACCTACTCTTTTCAGTTTCTTGAAACTTCCCAAATGTTGATTAAACTTTTATTTATTTAGCTTGGTTTATTACTCAACG
This sequence comes from Diabrotica virgifera virgifera, assembly GCF_917563875.1. Lineage (NCBI taxonomy): Eukaryota > Metazoa > Arthropoda > Insecta > Coleoptera > Chrysomelidae > Diabrotica > Diabrotica virgifera. The sequence continues at coordinate 94,752,016 of NC_065448.1, read as the reverse complement.
AATTTGTTCAGGATCCAACGAGGAATTTTAAAAATTGCTAAATGATCTTAAAATAGTTATTACAACTCTTATACAATACTGGTATCTACCTATTTCTGGTTGATACTTAACTACCTAGTTTTACCCTATAATACGGTTAAAGAAAAATGTCCATGTTTCGCTTTTCAATTTCCAAGAAATTAGGATTATAAAAATATATAATATATGTATACTCCAGTGCATTGTCATCCAATACAGTGTTATTGAATTTAAGTACAGGGGGCAATGATGACGCACAATTATCTGCGAGCAATGGTTATAAAGTCTATCTATTAGTGGCACGCAAAGTGGCACGTAAAATTCAAAGAAATCATGTCCAGTGATATTAATTCATCTAGTTACATATTATTTAGTTCGTCACCGCCTGCTGAAGGTATGCTGAACTTTTTTTTTAATTTTTGGTGGATTTTCAGCACCAACCACCTTCTTTTGCGTTATTTTTTTAATATTTTGTTCCCATACATACCTGTAAGGTACTTGTAAAATGAATACAAATAAATTGCCGAGGATGTGATTTCTTTGACATCAACTATTTCCCTGGTCAACATTGAGCCATGGACCATATTAAACTATCTTGATGAATGTTTGTTTCCTGTTATAATAGAGCTTTAAGAAGTACAGTAAGATAAAATTATTGAAATTATCAAAAGTCAAATGAAACTGTCGCATGTCGTATGAAAAATAAAGATTGAGGCTGTCAGTAAAAACACAAGTTCCTTATCTAGACGTTAGATCACCCAACACAGAGATAGACATATCGTTTATCGCAAATCAACCCAAACACATAGACAGGTACCTAGAAAAAAATGGCTAGAAAAACAACAATACCATACAGAAAGCAGACCAACAGCGTCAGTATAATTTGACATATCTTATTATTGAAACGAATAAAACAGCTGCATATACACTACTACCAACAATAGTATCAAAGTTAAGAAATGCAAAGAACTGTGTTCGCCAAACTAGATGATAACAGTCGAAGTCTGAAATATACCTATATAAATTCCATCAATTTTATTCACTCCTAAACGTACATACCAAGGGGCATGAGCTGTTTTAAATAGAACGCAACCATCCCACATTACAAAACGAGAACAACGAGAGTAGTTTCATAATACTAGAAATAACGCCCTAACTCACTAGCGCTTTTTGGTGATTATTGTTTCGGTGAAAGTTACCCTGACCATTTTAAATTTTGGCATCAACTGGTGCGACACATGTAAATCGATTCAAGGTATCTGAAATGATTTGTTTACAAGTATGTCACTACTCAAAGTTATCAACTTATCTGTTCCAGTTAGTACATCTTTAAATGAAAATTCTGTTTTGGTCGTAATAATCTTTAAACCTCTTCGAAAGCTTGTATCAACTTGTTCAGTGTTTGTTCCAATTCCCCTTCTAGACCAGGGCGCATCTGTAAAAATATTAGTACATTTGGACGTTGAGAGGCGACTCAATTTTTTTGCAGAAATAGCTTGAAAATAACTCAAATAATAATATTTGAGTTATCCTCCCTCTTAAAAAGGTCCGAAACATTGTTTAAACGATCAAAATGTCAAAAAATGAAGGAAAAAATTCGATTTTTTTCTTCGTTTTTTTGATTATAACTTTAAAAATATTCATTTCCGAGAAAAGTTGTACCGACATAAAAGTTGCGTAATTAAATTTCCTACAATATACAATCGGTTAAAAATTAAAAAAATAGTCACCCTTGTTGCAAAATAGCAATAATTGCGAAAAAACCATACAAAAACAAGTATTCGCGTTTTACGATTTTAACCATTTACGCTACACTTCGGACCTTCATATTTCACTCATAAAAACTTTATGATACAGTAAAACAATACTTTAAATTTCATTAAGATCGTTTTAATAGATTTTGCAAAATATATTTTGTAATCCAACTTTCGCAAAAAAAAATTCATTTTTTCAAAATGTTACAGGACTGAAAATAAAGCAGATAGCAAGTTGAAATTTTTTTTGCGTATAGAAGGATACTGTACCTTTAATCTGCAATTTGCAAAATTAAAATCGATTAACTACCACAGCGTCAGGAATTTTTTTAAATAAACATTAATTATTGGTGCTACGCGCAGGACAGCGGATAGTTTGCTCTGATTGGGCATTCCAATGGCCTTTGATAATGATTGATACATTTTAATTTTTATTACATTTCGATATAAATAAATAAATTTGTTTATTGCAAAACAAAAACACATACTCTATCCTTTGAAATAACACTTTTTTTAGCAAGAACTTTCTTTGTTCATATATTTTAACTTAGGGAATAAAAGTTTATTATTTTTAAACATATGCAATTGTTTAAACAATATTTAACAAACAATAATAAAATTAGTTTGATTTTTGTGGAATTAAAATATTAAAATACAACAAAACATAGAGTAAGAAAATAATATATTAGATAAAGATAAATATAAATAATATAAACAATTTCTGCCCAAAAATTCCGCCCGGCACCCTCCAGATTTGTTTAAAGGGGATATTTTTGAATAGGAATCCACAAGGAAACCGAATCAGAAATTTTTTCAGACGGGAGCGGTCTCGCCACATGGACCAAAAGCCCTACAAATTTAGTACTATTAGTATAAAATTTAGAGGAAGTAGAAATAGAACAGTAAATATAATATTTTTTATCTTTTTAATTGTCATAAGTTTTGAACTGAATTTAACGTCGTGTCGTGTCATCTCCTATAATATAAAATCAACTGACTAACTAGCGATTAAACGGACGGCGCCGGCGATGAAACGGACGGCGATGAAATGGACTGGCGATGAATCGGCGGCATCGAAAAGGCAGTGATGAACCGGCGGCGATGAAACGTCCCATTCCGTATGCAAGATATCGCTGATTCTCTGCTACACAGTCTGCAGCTTAGGGAACTCGCAAACAAAAGCAATATCCCTACATCGCATAACATACATTGCGGAAAGATACGCACTGAGTGTCACATCTGGTTTTCGGTAAACGAAATTCCACCGAAAGTCACCGAAGATTCACCGAAAACCAGATGTGACACTCACTGCGTATCTTTTCGCAATGCATGCCACATGCGATGTAGGATATTGCTTCGGTATGCGAGCTCGCTTATGTCTAGCTTATACGAGCTCGCTCAGTCTATGAAACAGCCCTCTTGATTGGCGCATGTCTAGTACCTAAGCAGGATTGTTATGATTCTGAGATGATTCCTGCTTGTTTTCCTAATATACCTAAATTTTGCCATGTGTTTGATATAGTTGTTGTTTTTCCAGTGAGATTGATGTTGCCTTTGAGTAAAAACTTTTTTCGATCGCGGACCATGGTTTTGGTAGTCCCACTAGTACTAGGTATAATCCTACAATGTGAATTAAGTGCCTCCTGTTTCGTTCGCAAGTGCCCACTTGGAAAGATACTGTAGGCCTATATCTGAGACCAATTGTTCAGCAATCATCATGTATTCGGTATCCCTGATTTTTTTGATGATATTACTATGCCCTGATCTAACCATTACGTGACTCAGGTTTTTTCCTAGTCTATAATATCTCATTCTCGACTTCCCCCTTAGAACTATGTGTAAAAGAGGTAAGTCCACCATAGCTGCAACCAGGGCCGCCGAGAGGGATGAAGGCCCTGCAAAAAGTGAAGAGCGAAAAAAATTGTTTAATTTTCACAGAAATAAATTTATTCTAGAATAAGTGTTACTCCCCCAATTCAACTTTTTATTTTTAGCACATAAGCAAAACGCTGGGATAGGTCAATTTTTTAAATAACCATAGTATATTATAGCATCAACGTTTCGAACTTTACGCAATCCCTCTTCAGCTGACAGTTACAACTTTGATTTTTTGAATGGGAAAGTACATCATGTGACACATCATTTAAAAGCTTTTAAAATACTGATTACAAAAATGTATAATACTTGCGCAAAATTTAGGTCCAATGCTTTTTAACTAGATTAATTTTTTTTAATCCCGAGAAAACTAATACGAATTTTTGAAAAACTTCTATAATGTTTATTTTAATAAGTTACAGGGGTGAAAACGAAGAGGAAATTTAGTATGATTTTTAATTTCAAATATAGCATTCAAAAGAAACTTTTTGTTTAGTCTAAGGGACTTTCGGCCCTCGTTAATAACTTAATCTTTCATTCTGTGTTTAAATTTTTCAAAAATACTCATCAGTTTTCTCAGGATTAACAAAAATGAATTCATTCAAAAAGCATTGAACCGAAATTTTGCGCAAGTATTATACTTTTTTGTAATCAGTATTTCAAATGCTTTTACATGAGGTGTCAAATGATGTATACTTTCCCATTTAAAAAAATCAAATATACGACTGTCACCTGAAGACGGCTCTAATTACACTAATTATTTTAAAAATCGACCTGTCCGAGCGTTTTGTTTATGTTGTAAAAATAAATGAGTTAATATGGGGGGTAACACTTATTCCAGCGCACTGTATGTAGTTACAATAGTGAAATTATTTATAATACAGGGTTGCTTGCATGCTTTTCGAGTTTTCTGATTGGCAAAGCTAAAGATGTCTATAATTTTCGAAAAATCGCATGATTTTCTCAACTCATTCTCAATGCATATTTTTTAGGCCAGTTGATCACGTTTAATGGTAGATATCATAGCATTTTTTATGTGAGAAAGAAAAATAAAGGATCTTTCCGATTTTGCGACTGTCACCGGTAATGTACAAAATATTTTTAACGCAATAACGATGTTAGGAAATAATGACTCCAATTTGAGATGTTAAATTTTAATGACACTGATGTCTTCTTTATAAAACTCGCGCAATGTTTCAATTTTTGTTCTTAATATTGTTGTCATCTTCATCTCGGAATGTCCATAAAATGTTAATAGCGAATCAATTACATTTGCCGCATTAAATCTTCTACTTAAATTGCTTATTATCTACGACATTTGATAGCGAAGTATTAAGTCGGGCTCAAAATTATCGGTCGCATCACTACTAGGCCCAGGCAAATCATTAAAAAATCTCACAGGCTTCTTGCGCCGTCTTTCTTCATTTGTTGTAAATTTTAAATATATTGCATAATTGCTGGCGACTAATTTAGATTCTTCAACAATGAAAGACCATTAATTTCTATTTTTTGTAAATCTTCTAGAAGCCCTGATATATTTTTAATCTCCATATCCACAGTTATCTGACTGCACTATAGTATTTGACTGTGATTAATTTATTGCTGTTAAAATTTTAAACCAAATCTATGACATTAGTGCACATTCAAATTTGTTTTCTTTTTTCAAATTATTTTTTTTATTAATTTGGTTTAAATTTGTTTTCAATTCCGACTTTGGTCTGGTCAACGCCTGGGCCCATTATATCGCCGGGCCCCGGTAAAATGTACCGGCTGTACCGCCCTCTCGGCGGGCCAGTGGCGGCCCGTGAGGTAGTGCCATAGAGCCATGGCACTACCTTGCTAACTATCCATAAACATATTTTTTATCTTCAAAACTTTTTAATTCCTATTAATTTTTTTGTGTGTATTTCTTTTGATCTTCATAAATTATATAAAATATGGCAACTATGGGCGCAATACAATCCCTGCCGACAGCGGAGAGTATTCGACAGGAGAATCTCCTTCGCGCCGAAGTCAGTACTGGCACGAGTAAAGAGAGAAAGATTTTACGAGCATTATATGTAAGTGACAGAGAAAGAGCTATATTGGACTATTAGTATACAGTATACCTTAACATTAGAATCTCTGTGCCAGGCACGAGGGTATGAAGCCAGGTCTATTTTTTTGAGTTTCTTTACGTGCTGGTTTGTCGCTTTTATTATGTATATTTTCTGTTAAAAAGTTTTTGTATTTATAATTAAACTTTTGGTGCATCATGATCGTGGGTATTTTGATAATATTTTGATTATTTCTTAAGTTTAATTTATTAATTGACAATAAAGATTAGTATTTTAAAATTTTTTTTGGTGGTTTTTCGCTAGAAAAAAAAAACTACAATTGTTATAAGGTGTTATGGAGCTTTCGAGTTAGCTTTAAGAGGTCACGACGAAAAAGAAAATTCAGAAAATAGAGGCATATTTAAGGAACTGGTCAATTTTAGCGCCGAATTAGACAACGACTTAAAGGTTCATATTATTCAAAGTACCAGATCTTTCAAAGGTCTACCTTCTCCGGACATTTAGTTGCTTCTAATTTATTTATGTCGGAGAAGTTTTCTGCTTATAAGCATCAGTTCTCCGAATCATTTCTTAATGAACCATGGAGACTGGAGACAATTTTAATTTTTAAGCAAAACTCGGTTTAAAACTGAATTAGAAGTAGGTACTGTATTAGCGAGACGAATTAAGTACTACTTCTGGGGCTGTTTCGCTATCGGTTTTATTGTAGAGGGAAGGTTCAAAAAGCACATTTGAAGAAACTATTAAACTTTTAAGTATTTTAGTTACCATTCCTATATCAACATCTGAAGCAGAACGCTGTTTTTCGATGTTTACATCGAAACCTAGTGCTTTAGGTATGCTATCTGCAGAAAAGCATTTTGTAAATTGTATTGATAATTTTAATTATAAAGTCATTGAAAACTTTGCAACCAAAAAATAGAAGAATGAACTTCATATATCGTAAACTTTAAAAGTGACATTACAAAAATTTGTGCATGTGTGTGAATAATGAAATAGTATTATTTTTATAAATTGGTAAATAGAGACTAAATCGTAATAACAATTTTAGAGACTAAATCGTAATAACAATTTTCAAGCACTATCAGCAGTAAATGCTGGTGGTAGGTTAAGAGGTTTTTATTATTAATTAATTTACGGAACTGTTTTGATCAATGTTGGACAATTGCTTGGCACCTCAGATCAATAAACTTAAGATATGTACATAAGATAAAAGTATCCGCGCATATTTTTTTTAGTTTTTGTTGTCAGTATACCTTTTTTTGACAATATCGTGAATCCGTCACTAAAAATTTTGGCGGCTGCCCGAGTTGTGGCACTACCTTCTTAAAGTGGTACGAGCCGCCACTGCGGCGGGCCTGGCTGCAACTGGGGTTCTCCTTATAATTTCTGTGATTTCAGGACAAGCAAGCATGAGCATCTTGCTTAGCTTGAGGATGTCACTACTTGACTGCACGTTTAGAAGTAACGTAGATACCGCTGCTTTAGTTCTAAAATCTCATTCCAAGTAAGCTTCGAGTCTAGTATTACCTAAAGATAGTTTAATTCAGTCGGCAGATTTAGATGTGTACCATTTAGATGTAGATAACCTAATCCCTCTAAATTACCCCTTCTGGTAAATATCGTGATTTTTGGCTTCTGACGACTTATATAAAGCTTACCATAAGTTATCTTCATAACCTCCATAAAAAGTGCATAAATAAATGTGTTTTTATTGTACACCAAGTAAATAATAACACTCTGCCTTTCCTCGATGTTTTAGTCTCAAAGAAGGATATTGGATATGAGACTCAAGTGTATAGAAAACCAACACACACCAACAGATATCTCAATTACAAATCAAATCACAACATCTACGGTAAAAAGGGAATCATTAAATCCTTATTAGACAAGGCGAAAACGGAGGGTTCGTTGGGAAAAATATTCCCATGAGATTTTTTTGCATAATTACATTCGTGAGACATCCCAGAATAAGGTTCAAGAAGTCGCCCACGTGAAAAGCGGGCCAAATTTCTTTTAACAATTTTTTTTAATCAAATTGCAAAAATCAATATTTTTGGCCAGGACAATTTTTTTGTAGGTTTTTTGGACCATTCTGGATAAAAAAGGACTCTTATAATTTTTCTCTTAAGTTGATCGTTTTCGAGTTATAAGCAATTTAAAATTGAAAAAAACGAAAAATGGCGATTTTTAAGGCTTAATAACTCCGTTAAAAGTTATTATTATGAAATTCAGAAAGTGACTAAATCAAAGTTTAATGCCCCCCCTACAAGATCCCGAAGAAATTTTTGTCATTATTTTATTACTAAGGTGTTATTTTTAAGTAATAATATTGAGCGCCATGCACGTGGTAGCCGGCTGTAAATGTTGAGTGCGAGAGAGATGCCACTCCGGCAGTCCAATTGTGCATCTTACTTGCACTCACATTTACGGCCGTCTGCCACGTGCATGGCGCTCAATATTATTACTTAAAAATAACAGCTTAGTAATAAAATAATGACAAAAATTTCTTCGGGATCTTGTAGGGGGGGCATTAAACTTTGATTTAGTCACTTCTGACTTTCATGATAATAACTTTTAACCGAGTTATTAAGCCTTGAAAATCGCCATTTTTCGTTTTTTTCAATTTTAAATTGCTTATAACTCGAAAACGATCAACTTTAGAGAAAAATTATAAGAGACCTTTTTTATCCAGAATGATCCAAAAAACCTACAAAAAATTATCCGGGCCAAAAATATTGATTTTTGCAATTTGATTAAAAAAAATTGTTAAAAAAATTTGGCCCAAAAAACTTAACAACATTCAAAACAACAAACACGTTGAGATCTATTCTATCTAAAACTAAACCTAACAATGAACAAGAAAGAACAAAGAATTGTATTTATAAAATACCTTGTGAATGCGAACAATTTTATTTAGGTGAAATATCAAGACCATTAAACGTTAGAATAATTGAACATCAGTCTTATATTAAAAATAGAGAATTTGACAGATCTCAAATATGTCAATACGCATGGGATAATGAACATAGAGTTTAGTGAAGATATTCAAGTATAGTCCTGAAAGAAACAGATAGTAAAAAGAGAAAAATCAAAGAAGCGGCACTAATTATGCTAAATGAAACCAATTATGTCGCAAATTACTCGGTAGAATGCAGCAAGATGTTGTTACCCATACCTACTGAAAGAGGAAGTCAATAGAAAGAAAATACCACGATTAGTAAATCAGTAACATATTGAGTTAGTACATATTTTATATTTTAGTATTATGTATATAATATCTATGTATTATTAATATTATTTATAATTTAAAATAGCATATATTTATATATTAAAGTCGGAATTTGGTATGAGATTTGAGAGTAAACTAAATGTAAGCCCAAATACGATGTCGGAATAGTATCAAGAGGTTTTTCCTGGTTTTCACTCGTGATTTACTATGGAGTCTCTAGCGCGAGAATTTTACTGCCATCGTTACATTTGGTTGTCTTTTTAAAGACAGATCACATGCTATAAATTTTGTGGCGGATATTCTTGAGTTAGGTTGATATCATGTAATCAAATGAACTATCTTTTAGTAAAGTCGTCCCAGGAACGCAACTCATCAATATTGGCAATATCATTTTAAAGTCTTCTACTTTAAAATGTATAATACATTAAAAGCAAAAATATTTTTGTTTATTTAGTATTATTTTGTATTTTGACAAAGACACCCGACTTGGGCGTCGAAACGTTAATAAAATCATTTTTTTTGGTAAAATTGTGGCTTATTTCCCATTGAAAATAGTTGATTAAGTAAATAAGAGACTAAAAAATCTAATGCGCCCAATGACGGAAATTGACTTATTTTTTAATAAATTTGGCAACTGCGCACATTCCAACGTTCAACAAGGTTTACCTGCATTAGAACCCCGTTAAAAATCCGAAATGAAGAATAAGAAGACGGACAGCAGGGTGCAGACAGGAGGCGGGAGCTGACACATTCCCTGTCATATTTTTACTGTGATGAATATTTATGTTTGCCCATGATTAAAAACGAGAAAAGCCGTCATTAAAGACGTAAGGTATTTTTTAAATCAGAAGTTGAGAGGATTAATTTGTTTTTCGGGTCCAGTTTTGCATAAATTAATTTGGGTTTTAATTACTTTATTACGAAAACAAATTTAAGATTAATTAGTTGGTAAGGAATTTTTTAAGGCCTCTTAGCTGCGGCATCCTACGAGTATCTCGTTTAAAAAATGACTTTGGAGTACAGGATAAAATCATATTATAAATTTTTTTAATTGAGATCTGTCTGAATTAAAACTTAAAGTCTCAACTTTATTTTAAGCTGGAAAAGTACTTTATTATAAGATGTAACTAAATAAATAGTATCAGGGATGCGTTTAGGTCAAATGACGCCCTAGGCAATTCTCTAGTAGCCGCCCTTCAAACGTGTACCATTTTGCAAAAAAAATGCAATCAGAGTTTTTTATTTAAATAAGAATGTTACGTTCTTCATATTATGTTTGGAAATGTGTTAAAAATATTATTTATTTTACATCAGGCGTAATGTTACATATTACTATTATAAGTATGTTTGAGCGTTTTGACCTGTGCCCAATGCATGCGTTTTAAAGCATGATACGTAGAAATTGCCTGTTTGTAGGCGCGCCTACTCGTTCTATTTTAAATGGGAGATGCATTGAAAACATTACTCAAGCACTATGTGTTTATAGATTTGTTTAAAAATAAAAAAATTAATTTTTAGCAATGCAAATAATCAAAACCGGTATAATTTGACATAAACTTTCAAATGCGGTAAGCAAAATTGCTATTTTATTTTTTAATCAAAAGTTATTGGGGTTAAAAAATTGCAATTTTTCGATATTTTGAAAGTTCAACCACGTTTATCTCGAAAACTATGCATCCTACGAAAAAACTTATACCAGCATTTTTTGCTTAGAATGACCCAAAAAAAAAAATAGAAAAAAAAAGGTTTGTTTTGCTAAGAATCGCTGTTATGTAATTCCTCAAGTTCTTTGTTTATCACAATCTTATCGACATCCTCCGGATCAACTGTTAACCAAAAAATTCGTGTTCTATGGGACAAAATACATAAAAAAAACTTGGGTAAGTCCATCTGAATAAAGTAGGCCGTTGTACCCCCCTATTTATTGTTGACCTATACCATTGTCCTATTCCTATAGGATGAAAACCTACATGTTTCCTGCCTAGCGTTCGCGTCCGTTTTTAATTATTAACAATTTAGTGCAATCAAAGCAATAGCTCCCCCTTCACTTACCATGACTAGTCACCATTTGAGCTACATTTTTAAAAATTCGAGTAATATATCACCTTTTCGAATATGTAAAAGATGCTTTCTACGGACAATAGTTTTAAAGTTATTATAAATGTTTGTAAACTAGGATTTTTTACTATATTAGATAACTGTTTAACTTTTATTAATACATTTTGATAGTATCACTTTTCTACTTTCATTTGGCATACGCAGAATTGTTCTATCTTCCGTATTTTCTGTCATTTGTTATTGCAAAACAAAGGTCTCTGGGATAAACAAATAGAATAACTTTTAAACTAATTAATGGATCGGTCTCAAATTTTAAGGGCTTGTTATGTACCTCAATACCCAACTTTGAGTCAAAAACTACAGTTCTAAGTTAGTTTTAGTAAAAGTTATTCATAAATAACGATTTTCAGTTATTTTGCAGTTTGCGAAGCAACGAATTAATTTTTTGACTTTAAAAATCGTCATTTTTAAGGTTTTTCAATGTTATAAAAAAGTAAATTTTGTAATTTTATGTCAACTATTTATCTTTTTAATTGCAAAAAATGGAAAAAATTGCGTTGATTGCACTAAATTGTTAATAGTTAAAAAACGGACGCAAACTCTAGGCAGGAAACATGTAGGTCTTCATCGTATAGCTCAACAGTCAACAATAACTAAAAAAGTAGTCAGCTAACTCGATATTTCAGTGTCCCGAACATGCTCTATTTCTTGCTTATTTCCCTGGAGTATATCTGTGCGACGACACGAACCTTATCTACTTGTAATAATACAGTTTGAAAATCCCAACTCTAACTCGATGTCCTACTGTAGACAAGTTAAATCTTTAGTTTCTGCAAAATGTGCAATATTGAAGTGTTCAATGGCCCACCGCCTTTGCCTAGCTGCCGGCGACCTAATAATCACATTTATGACTTCCGTCTTTGTTGAATGAATAGTGTTAAGATAACAGAATGCTATGTTTGTTTTATTTTTGTTTTGAATGCAATTTGTTTTATTCTAATTAGAAATGAATGCCCAATTCTATTTCATTGATGGATGAACATACATACTTGTTACTCGATTTTAATTTTTATATACAAATATTTTTTTGTACAGTATTTCTGCCGCCCTCCTACAATTTTCCGCCCTAGGCAACTGCCTATATTGCCTAATGGATAAAGCAGCCCTGAATAGTATACATGTATAATAATTATATAAAAATAGTTTTTTTAAACAAACCATTAGACTTCGTAAGTCCTAGATTTTCACCCGGAGCGTGACCGCGAGTAGAACTGAAAGTCGATATTTGAACCCTTCCTGCAACTTTGAGGTCGATGAATATACGATTTCACTAATTTTGAGTAATTTTGCTAAACTTCCATTCCTAACTTTTTACCCGAAAATTACAACCAGAACTAAATATTTGAGCTCGACTCTTCAATACGCCTCGGCTGAAATATCACTTGTTCTATTTCTGTAACTATACTGTTACAACGGTACTTCCAGTTACAACTTCTTATTTAGAAGTAATAGGTATAAAAACCGGAAGTACATATTTGTTCTCGTCTTGCTAAGGCGCGTCGAATAAAATATCGATTGCACTATTTCGGCGACGTTAAAACAGTACTTTCCGGTGCAACTCTGTAACTTGGACCCGAGGTCAAATTTATCACCTTTAATACTATCTTTGATCTATATGGTTGTGTTTACGGACGGAGAGACTTGGACAATTCAGGGTTTTACATTTAATGTTGTAAGATGGGTGAAATCAAAAAGGAAAATTGACAACGCTGCCGGAAACTATGTAACTGAGTCACTTTATATGCAGTGCTAGTCAAAAGTCAGTACCCCCCTCGTATCTTTTGAACGGTTATACCTATAATAGTGAAATTTGGAGGGAGGAAATAAACGGAAGCAAGCTTCTTAACTAGTCATGACAGGTGACGTAATAGTGACAGACGACTTTACAGCGCCACTGTGAAAGATAATTTTAAATGGGACCTTATGGCAAGTGATACCTCGTTTGAAAGGTATTGAAAATACCTATTTAGCCATACTAATTTTGTTTGAGTTTAAGCTAAGTTTGATGAATAAATGAAATAAATATAAAATTATAGTTTCGCATTTAGTCAATAAAAATTCAAAATTCCGCCTATGACTACTTGTCAAAAAGGTTGACGTTGAAGTAAAAACTACCAGAGAATTGAAAAACGTCAACTTTTTGACAAAAAACCATAGGCGGACATTTGAATTTTTATTAATTAAATGCGAAACTACAATATTATATTTATTTAATTTATTCACCAAAATCAAAATCAACTTAAACCCAAAAAATTAGTATGACTGAATAGGTACCTCTCAAACGAGGTATCACTTGCCATAAGATCCTATTTAAAATTATCGGTCACAGTGGCTCTGTAACGTCATCTGTCACTATTACATCACCCGTCATGACTAGTTAAGAAGCTTACGTCCGTTTATTTCTTCCCTCCAAATTTCATTATTATAGGTATCCAGGGCTGCTTTATCCATTAGGCAATATAGGCAGTTGCCTAGGGCGGCAAATTATGAGAGGGCGGCAAAAATACTGTACAAAATATAAAAATTAAAATCGAATAACATTTAAGTACTAGTACATCCATCAATGGAATATAAGTTGGCATTCATTTCTAGAAAACAAATTGCATTTTCTCAACACTATTCATTAAAAAAGGACAGCAGTCGTAAATTTAGGGATTACTGGGCCGTCGGCAGCACCGCAAAGGCGGCGGCGGGCTTACTGTTCTATAATTTTTTTTTAAACTGAATCCCTTTGGGTTATTCGTGGTTGAAAATTTGCCATTTTCATTGAAAAATGTCGCCTTTTCGGACGGTTTTTTGCGAATACCTTAAAAATTATGCATCTAACGAAAAAAACTAGATAAATCATTTTTGTAGCTTATGAAAAATCAAAGAGATTCGTTCCTTCATAAGTCTTCTAGTGATTACATAAAAAGAGATATGGTAAGTGAAAAGAAATTTTTTTGCGTATGCTCAAATGGGTGTGTTTAACTTAATAACAGAGAAATGGTCGATTTTAAGGGTATAATACTATCAATATCTTTTGTAAGTACTACCTGAAAAGATCTTTAAAACGACCGCACTGTTAAATTTCGATTACATTCAAACTAAGCGAGATATGGTGCAACAAAAAAGGATGACTAATTTATTTTAAGATAAAATGCGAAGTATGTATATTTTAACCCCTCATCCACCAGATTTAAATGCATCGTTTTGCTTCTACAATACCTTTTACTACAGAGTTATTTCTATGTTCAACAAGTTGAACGGGTTTAAAATGTATGGTTTTTGAAAAAAAATAAGATCAAAATATAGAGAGCTTTTTTAATTTTTTTTAAATCTTCTTTTTTCTTCATGTAACTCGAAAATGATAATGAGATACAGTAATGAGAGAAAAATAAAATTGTTATCTAAAAGAAAACCTTCATTTTTGTAAGGTATTTTTTTACGTATCTCTTATCACTTTCGAATTACATGGAGAAAAAAAAAAGATTTTTAAGAAAATTTAAAAATGCGCTCTATAATTTGATCTTATTCTTTTCAAAAATCATTCATTTTAAACCCGTCCAACTTTTTGAATATAGAAATAACACTATAGTAGATAGAAGGTATTCGAGAAGAAAAACGATGCATTTAAATTCTGGTGCATGAGGGGTTAAATATAAATATACTTCTCATTTTTCCTTAAAATACATTAGTCATAAGTTTTTTGCACCATATCTCGCTTAGTTTGAATGTAACCAACAGTTCTCGTTTTAAAGGTCTTTTCAAGCACTACAAAAGATATTCCCAAAAAGTAGCATTATACCCCCAAAATTTATATACAATTTCTCTGTTATTTTAAGTTAAATACACCGATTTGAGCATGCACCAAAAAAATCTTTTTTCACCTACCATCTCTTTTTAATTAAAACTAGAAGGTTTATGAAAAAATGAACCTCTCTGATTTTTCATAAACTACAAAAATGTTTTATATAATTTTTTTCGTTAGATGCACAATTTTTATGGTATTCCCAAAAAACAGTCTCCGAAAAGTGTCTTTTTTCAATGAAAACGGCAAATTTTTAACCACGAATAACACAAAAAGTATTGAGTTTTCAAAAAAATTTATAAAACAGTTTTTGCTTAGAATTAGGTTCTCTGGTCACTTCCGGTGTTAGTTTGATAAAAAAAAATTAGACCCCCGAGAATGAATGGGAACCACCCCTAAGTTAAAAGCGTCATAGGATATAGCGTAGACTTTGTTTCTTGAGCTATTCCCTACTTACAGTAAAAATATCAAGTAAATTTATGCAGTAGGATAGGATGGAATTCGGAGCCAAATACTCTCACTGACTGCATTAATAGATACCTACATCCATCATCATACATGAATGCATTCACTTAAAGGTTCATTTGGATACCACAATAAAATCAGCAATCACCAATAATTGACATATCTAAATATTTAAAGAAGAGTGGATTGAAAGATATTTTCCATAATTTTAATATTGCTTTGCGCATTTATTTGTGCCTCCCAGTTGCCAACCAACGTGTCCGCTGAAAGGTCATTTTCGAAAATGTCAAGAATTTAAAATAGTCATGAAAATAATTTCCGATCAAGTATGATGCAAGAACGTCTTAACAATTTGTCGAGCTTGTCCATAGAAAGTGACGTAAGAAAGGCGATAAATTATGACGACATTATAGATGATTTTTCTAAAAAAAAATCAAGAAAGAAATCTGATGTGATCGAACTGGAATGACAATTTTTATGTATTCTTATTTAAGAGGAAACAGTAGCGATCAACAGGTAGCAAAAACGCGTTCCAAGATTGAGGCTATAATTTTGAATATTTTTTCGAGATATTTGGCACACGAATTCGTAATATAATAAAGAATAACGGTACAGAGCCCAATTTGAAAAATATATTAATATGTGGAAATTACTCTGTAATTAAATACATTAGAAAAACGAGCCTGTACCGCCATTAAGAAGAACAAAAAATACACTTTGTTTAAATAAACTTTTTTATCCGATGCCTAGATTTTGTGTCATTTTGGAACTACTAAAATTTTTTATTTCATTAGTAGTTCCAAAATGACACACACTCTAGGTATCGGATATAAAAATGTATGTGAAGAAAGTGTATTTTTTTGTTCTTCTTAATGGCGGTACATGCTCGTTTTTTTAATATTGTATTTAATTATAGAGTAATTTCCACATATTACTATATTTTTCAAATTGGGCTCTGTACCGCCATTCTTTACTATATTACGAATACGTGTGCCAAATATCTCGAAAAAATATTTAAAATTACAGCCGCAATCTTGGAACGCGTTTTCGCTACCTGTTGATCGCTACATGTTGATCGCTTACTGTTTCCTCTTAAATAAAAAAATCTGCTTGCAATTTTTTTTTCGCAAAAATGGTACATGCTTTAAGGGCGGCTACGAGAGAATTGCCTAGGGCGTCAATTGACCTAAACGCGGCCCTGGGTATAACCGTTCAAAAGATAAGAGGGGGTACGGACTTTTGACTAGCACTGTATAACTACTCCGTGGCGTTACAACCCTTCGTGGGTTTTAGCCGACTCGACAACATGGCTCCACTGTCTTGAGCAACATCTATCCAATTATCCATGCCCATAGCGTTCAGGTCTCCTGCTATATTATCTCGACACCGGAATCGAGGACGTCCGCGTGGTCTTCTTCCAGTTGGGACTTCCTCCCATACCAGCCTTACTGTTTTTTTATTTACTGTCTTTACTTTGGTCAGAATGTCTTCTGAGGTGTCCCGCCCATTGGAGTCTTCTGGACTTTATTTCTTTTATGATGTTGGCGTCTGGGTAAAGTTCTTCGAGCTCTTTATTAATTCTTTGTATGTATCAAAATGAAAACCTCGACGAAGTGAAAAAAAGGTCCAGCAGCCATGCAGCGTAATAAAAGAAATATTTAAGTAAACTAAAGCTTGTTACTGACGAGGAGCTATACTATAATATACCTATATTATGTCTCATATTATTACACCTGATATCGCGCACTATAGTAATGAGTAAGCCTGCATAATTATACAGAATCATATTGCACCGTGAGGACGTTTAGGTTGGAATAAATTCATTTTCTCGAGAATGGGCGATTCTGGAGATAAATCCCGAAAAAGGTCGGTTTTTGTACTTTTGAATTACAATATTTGGTTTATACAGGGTGCTTGGTAAAGAATGGGCCATAGCTTAACCTCAGATTACGGAGGTTAAAATAGGTCGATTTAAACTAATTTACCTTAGTACAAAAGTTGATAATACCCGAAATACTGGGTGTCAAAGTTAAACTTTTATTTTATTAATTCTTGAATATTTCCTGACAGGCATGGGATAACAACACGAAATTTGGTAAGGGGGGTTTTTTGGGATGAAAAATCTAAATTCGCCACCAAAAATGATGTATTATCCAGAGGGCGCCACATACGTCTTTCAGTGCTCATTTAATATGTTCAGTTTTTTATACTTTTGGAATCAAAATTTTTATTCTCTTAATATTTTTACTTAAAAAAGGTATTCTACATTAATCTCGCTAAACTTAACTGTTTTCGAGATAAACGCATTTTAAATCTGTGATACAACCAATTTTTGTGCATAATATCATTGTAGTTAGCCCCGAAAAATAAACTTGAAACCATAATAATTGTGTCAGTTCTCATATTTATGTCATTGCATCGCAAATTCCATTTGAAGAAATTTGCGATACATTTTTGTAAATTTTTATGGTTTTAAGTTATTTTTAGAGTGTAAATACAATGATAATAATATGCAAAAAATTATGTTGAGCAGGTGAAATCCGGTTGAGTTTAACGAGATGAATGTAGTAAAACTTTTTTAAATAAAAATATTAAAATAATAAAAGTTTTGATTCAAAAAGTATGTAGAGTGTGTAACAAAAAAAATTGAACCTATTTAATGAGCGATGGAAGGCGTATGTGGCGCCTCTGAGCAATATATCATTTTTGGTGGCGAATTTCGATTTCTCGTCACAAAAAACCCCCGCTTACCAAATTTCGTATTATTATCCCATGCCTGTTAGGAAATATTCAAGAATAAATAAAATAAAAGTTTAACTTTGATACCCTCTATTTCGGTTATTATCAACTTTTGTACTACGGTAAGTTAGCTTAAATCTACCTATTTTTAAGGAATGGCCCATTCTATACCAAACACCCTGTATATCACACTAGTAACGTCATCCGTCTGGGCGAGATGACGTAATCGATGATTTTTTTAAATGAGAATAGGGGTCGTGTGATAGCTCCTTTGAAAGGTTATTCAATTCTCTCTTCACGAATATAAACATTAATATAATTATTTATACATGGTTCTCAAATACCCTGTGGAATATTCTAGCATTTACAAAATATTGAAAACTCAATTGTAGCCTTACGCTTTCTTAACGTTTCGTTTTTTTAGGTTTGGTATTTGGTCTTGATCAATATCATTCTAAATCTCGAGAGCTACTGTTTCTACCACTTGTAAGGTTCTAAGAGGTGTCAAACGGTGTTGTAGTCTTTTGGCAATTATGTCCCAAAAATGTTCGATAGGGTTAAGGTCTGGACTATGCGGTGGCCAATTCAAATTCAACAGCATTACGTGCTGTAAATATTCGGTAGCAGTTCGAGCAATGTGAGGTCTTGCTTTACCGTACATTAGCAAAAAATTGTTAAATATATAAGGAGCCGACACCATGGTTGCTAAGTTCTTCGCTGCGTAAGGTCATTGCTTGAACACACTTGCAATTCCTTGTAGCGTTTTACATTTCCACCAAACAACAAAAACAATTAAGTATAGAGTTAATTGAAACTTTAAGTATTTTTTTTTAATTTCCACAACTAACCACACACTTTTTGACTGTTAACAATTTAACATTTTTCATATTGTTAATTTTTAATAGCCTACTTTAGACTTGTTTATTAAACTAAGTAGAAATAAGGATATACCGATAAAAACTATGGCTAGATTTTAAAGTATATAACTTTTTTATTGTCCACCATAAGCGAATGAATCAAACAACGAAATGTTTAAATAATCCAAGGCTTTGGTTGGGTTTTAATTTCAGTATTTTATAAATGCTAGAATATTCTACAGGGCGTTGCGAACTTTGACAAAAAAAAACACAGTTTGATTGGTGTACCCGGTATACAATGACAATTTACCTGTCTAGCAACAATATTATTACAGCGATGTTGTTAAAGAATAAGGCTATAACATATTAACAAATCACTTAAATCTGACAACAAGTTTAGGAAATTGAAGACATCAAAAATGACCCATTTTTAAGGTGGTGCATTAATTTCTTGGAAAAGTGTATATGCAAAAAAATTATAATCTAAAAATAAATCGACCTGTTTCGGAATTTCTCAACAAAATCGCCCAATCTCGAAAAAATTAATTTTTTCCATAATTTTGCCCCTCACTGTATATATAATTTATAATTTACATTATTTATGCTTGGGATGTTCGACACAAGATCTATTGTATTTAGAGCCTTCTTAATCAAATATTCACTTTACATTTAATTAAAATTTATTACGTATCGAACAGTTGGCTTACCTTTTAAATTTATCGTTGTACATATTAGCTTTAGGTTGCCGGAAATTCCCTATAAAATTACAATTTCTCGGCGTAAATTAAATACTGATTTGAATCAAGATATTGTCTCCTTTTGTTTTATTAATGAGGTTCCATGTGGCAACGCTGTATCTGCATCATCTCACCTTCCAACGGGTGTGGGCCACACACGCCTTGAGTGCTGCATTGATTTTTATGATTATATGTTTTGTTATGTTAAATAAACATTAGTCATTTTAATTAAAGAGCTATGGAATATGCAAATGAGTCCTGATCTGGAATTCGGATGGTGGATAACGACAGGTATGGCTTCAATATTAACTTTTATATTTCGTACAGCTTCTTCAATTCTACTGAAGATATTTTCATTTTTCTGCTAGGTATATGAACAAATGATGACAAGGCATCATTTCCATTTTCTTTGTTTTTTCATTCTACTATCCTCCATTTAATTTTGTACAAAATGTTTACGCCCACACCATGTTTTTCGACTTTTTGAGATATATTGAGTGTTTTCGTCAGCTACTGTACTGGGCCTTTCTGGTAAGGATAGAATTCTTATATTCTTTTTTAACCCTACGTTAGGCGCGCGGTTATTGCTGACGAGCTTAGTCGCGCGGTCTACGATTGTAGACCAATAGTTTTTTTGTCGTATATTATCGGATTTTGACAAAATTTACAAATTAATGGTTAATAACATGTTTATTTCTGTTCGTACTTTGATATTAGATATGTTTTGTTCCTTGGCTTTTCTCATTTTGACAGTGGTAAAATTAAAAAAGGGGTCATGATTTTTTGGGTCTTTATTCGCAAGTAAATGAAAATGATCACAAAAATAAGCTCAATTTAGTAAAAATCACAAATATTTTTTATCTTTGAACTTATAGAATGACCAATAGGGATGAATAATAAAGAATAGAAGTAAAAAGTAAAAAAGGAACAAAACTATTAAATGGTCAAAGTGGCACAATTTTAGTCCGTCAAACATTCAGTGCAAATATCCCCAAAATGATCCTTGAATGCACATGAATTCTTGTTGACATATTGCAAATTCGTGCACAAATACAACATCGTCCCACATAATTTGTTGGAATATTAGGGGGAGGGGGTACGACTTCTTGAACTCAGAGCAGTACGCGACCTCGTCGTCTAAGTTCTCTTAGCAGGGAAGGTATAGTTGATCCATATTCAATTTGCGGTTTGATTAGTTCCCATGCTAAGCTTTCAATGAAGTCGCTTTTGAAACATTTTCATTTATATTATTAGCTTTATATACACAGCAGGCTATATATTAGCTTTATATACTATACAACTAAAAACTGGAAAGCGCTTAGTCGCGCGGTCTACGGTTGTAGACCAGTATTCTTTGAATAATGGTAAAAAAAATAATGCACACAGATCGGCGGAGTTTAGCAAACTGAAGAGTAAGTTTGAAGTATTAGTGACAGCTACTAAGCGGGATGGGGGCGTATGTGCAGTTTTCTGCAATTGGCAATCACTTAAAAAAGAGTGGTCTACTATTGTAGACCGCGCGACTAACGGAGGGTTAAACATTACTGTAAGGAAGGATACCCATATATCATCTTTTATGTGAGTTATTTCCACCAGTTCTTTCATTTCGTTTTTTATTGTCTTATGAAATTCCACACTTATTTCTTTTCTCTAAAAATCCATCTCTGGTCCTTTTGTGATTAAACAATCGCAATGCAGCCTTTCCATTTTCTTTATTTTTTTACTCTGCTATACCACATTTAGTTTTGTACAAAATAAAATACAGTGCGTCCATAAAGTAACGCATAAATTTATTATTTCATAAACCGGCGACTTTAAGGAAAAATCCGGAAAGAGGTCGATTTTTGTTTTTAAATTTCGATTTTCTGACATATATTTCATACTGTTAACGGCAACCATCTGAGCGTGATGACGTAATCGATGATTTTTTTAAATGAGAATAGGTGTCATATGATTGCTCATTTGAAAGGGTATTCAATTCTCTATTTAATAATATAAACATTAACATAATTATTTGTACAGACTGTTCCAAAAACAAAAAAAATTAAGTTAGAGTAATTGAGACAAAAAGAAGAATGTATGTAATTTATTTAATTCAAAATACGTTTTACTGTTGTCAGAAAACAGTAAAAAAATGTTTATTTGACAAATAAATATTGTTTTTCGCTTAAATTCAATGTTAAAGCTGCCACCCACCTGCCTCTTGGTAGTTTGAACATTTCGCGAAAATCAATGTTTATTTTTCAATTAAAATTTTTTTCTGTTTTCTGATAGCAGTAAAATATATTATGAATTAAATAAATTGCATACATTCATCTTTTTATGTCAATTAATTTAATTAAAAAATTTTTCCTCCCTAGGGAGGAAAAGTAAAAGTGATGTCATGGTATGTCATTGATGAAATAACTTATTCACGCCCTATACAATATTCTATTATCTATTACATAAGTATCTATACATTTTAAAGTTTATTTATAGGTCACCCTGTATTTTGCAGAATGGTAAAAACAGTAAATTGCTATTTTGATTTAACAATGTTTACATTAATAATTTGACTTATATTTGACAGTTGACGTTATACTGTACCTACTTGTTAGTTTTAGTACTCTTATAAATTTTGTCAGTTAGTTACATAAATAAATTATTTAAAAATGAAAAAATTACTTGATATTTGAGGAAGGTGAAAAAATCATATGTATAACATGGGAGTAAAGTGCCTTTTCCTCCCTCGAATGATTACTGCCCTCCGCTACGCATCGGGCAACATCTACAAATAGCTATTTTGCCAGCTTGTTTCTGCGTTGCTTTCATTTTCGATATTTCCCAATTCTATTTTTTTCTCGAACTTTTTTTATATAAGTAAGATTTTTATGGAGTTGTCCCTTAAATTTTCAATTTTTATTATTTTAACAAGTCTTCTTTCGCTTAATCTTTTCTTTCCATCTTCATTAAATCCTATTTTACCAAGTACCAATAATGGTCACTTCCAATATTGGGAGACGTCAATCTTCTCACATCCACTCTGTTTGTCATCACATAATCTAAAATAAATTGTTTTTCTCTAATATTTTTAAATATGTATTTTGTTAATATTTACGGTCAAATAATGTGATGATTATCCTTAATTCGTTCGTTGTGCAGAAGTCCACCATTCTTTTTCTGTTCTCATTGCTGATTCTTGCGTTAAACTTTTATTTTATTCCAGGAATTATTTCCTCTTCTGCTCTAGCGTTGAAATCTCCCAATAATATGAGTAGTTTATTTTTTTTATTTCGTTTTCCACTAGTTTTTAGAGCTCATCAGAGAATCCTTCTTTATCGATAATAGAAGCATAGGAATAGAAAGAATAAGAAACCCGTTCGGGTTTGCAATCTTCTGGTGCTTATATTCCTATTACGTCTATAACTTTACGTTCGCCTTCAACTTTACCAAAAGTATTCTTTGAGATATATACCGCCAATCTTTTATTTAATCTTTATATTTCATTTTGATCATTATTGCAACGCATTTCTTAGCTCTCTTCTTGTTGTGGAACTTAGTGAACTTAGTTCAGGATCTCCCATCAACGATGACCACATCTGATCCAATACCTTTGCCGTCTTGTATAATATCCCTATGACTTCTAATGACAGCTCCCCTCTTGCATCAACAAACGGTTTTTTACTTTTTCTTTCTTTACACGGCAACTTACGTGTAGTAAAATTCTCACTGGTATGGAGATGTACACATTAGTTGACAATGACATTGCCATCATTAACTTTTGATGAAGAGATGACTTTTGAATGTTTTTGGGTAACCGTTACTTGTATAATCGCTTCAATTATTAGTTCATTTAATTAATATGATTAGTTTTTCACTAACTATATATTCAGTGATTACAATAATTTATATACTATACTATATAAAATACTTGGACAACAAAACATATCCTGGTGTATTCTCTGCTTGGATATTCCATAAATAATAAACAATAAATAATGTTTTATTATGTTTACGCCTGAAATCAATTATTTATCAAATACACTATCAATATCATTTAATAAACAACTCAAAATATTCCTGAAGCCGTGTCAAATATTTAGTAGCCTTGTTTGTCACTGTCTTGTCACCACATTCTGTTTGACTAAGTGCGTTGTATGACAAAGATAGCGAATGTTCGATTTGAAAAATATCACCATGAACATGGTGTTCATTTTTTTTCGAATGCTGAAAAAACTAATAACAATTTTTAAAAATTAAACGCAAAATGAAAGGCTATATTATTACCGAGGGCCGAAAGTCTCTCAGAATAAATAAAAAGTTTCTTTTGAATGAGATATTTGAAATTAAAAATCACACTAAATTTTCTCTTTTTTTTTTCTCCCCTGTAACTTATTAAAATAAACATTATGGAAGTTTTCAGGGACTTTCGGCCCTCGGTAATAACTTAATCTTTCATTCTGCCTTTAAATTTTTCAAAAATATTTATTGGTTTTCTCAGGATCCTAAAAAAATTACTGCATTAAGAAAGCATTGACTCGAAATTTTGCGCCTACGCTCTTAATTAAAAATAAAACGTATTAAGAAATACACAGATATCAATCAGGCTACATCCAAAGAATTCTTACACTTGAATAAAAAATCCAAAAAAATTATTGATAATACGAACCAAACTCAAATTTTATAAGTACGGGCCTGTTCGAATTTTCTAAAGGTGTGGGTTAAATTAAGTTATGATAAATGCCCCGTGCTTCTATTTGTCAAGCTTGACATTTCGGATAAGTTTGGTTTAATATTGTGTTTAATAGCCCAATTTTTCTTGAGTTTTAATATTTAAAATATAATTGGTCCAGGTGTTTTTATTAGTCTGATGCTTATATTGTATAAAAATAGGAGTTTTCTGTTTTCATTAAAATATTTCTGGATGATGGTGCGAAAGAGATATATCAAAATGACGTAATAGCCCGATCAGGGAACAGAAAATTTTACGAAAACCTCCAAAAAAATAAAGGAAGGATGAACATTTGGAAATAGGTAGGTAAAATTGTCTATTATTATATAAGAAAAAGTTTACAATTATACATCCCCTCCATTTTACAAAAATTGGGAAATACGGGGCGAAAAATATTTTCTCGTGAGTGAAAAAATTATACGTTCAAAATAGGCCCGGAATTGGATAAAATGACTAATTCTAAGCAACTTTTGTTCTATAGAGTTTTTTCACTAAGTCAATTATTTTCGAGTTGCTTGCGAGTGAATATGTTCATTTTTAACAAAAAAAAAACATGTTTATTGACGGTTTTTCGCAAATATCTCAAAAAGTAAGTACTCTAGCGCAAAAAAATATTGTTAGTAAAAATATAGCTTAAAAAAATTTAAAAAAAATGGTGTACGCGTGAGGTCTGCAGACCCAGTATAAGCAGGGTTGTAGCTAATGAAAAGTAGGTTCTTCTTCATCAAATTCCAAATCGAATATTTCAATGTGAAATAACCAAAAAACAGAGCACTTTTCGAGGAAAATTCATTACAACTTTTTTAAAGTGTTTAAAAAAAGCTTTATTACACATAAAGTGAGTTGCGCTCAAAATATTGTTGGTCCCTTTTATTTTTTGGTACAAAAATCGCGAAAATCACCCCCTAATTAGCTTCCCAAATAAAATTAATCGTAACCTCTTCACAAGTTACTTTACTTATGTATTGTTTATATTATCTATAAGTTTCATTGGTTCAAAGTGCTCAGTTTTGAAAAAAAATTGGGTTTAAAATATAACATGTTTTTTTAATTTTGAAAAAGAAATGGAATTGTTCATGGAATTAACTTGAAAATTATTAGTAATACCAAAAATCTTAAACAGTAATAAAATGTACGTTTTGCTTTTCTGAATATTTTTCCTTTTTTGTTTTCTTGTTATACTAAAATTGATTATGCTATGGCTGTTCAAAATTTGCATAAACTCGTAATTTCGTAATTAGTTACTCGTTCAAGCCATTTTAACTACAGCTTTTTCAAAAATAAGCATCTTGAACCGATGAAACTTACAGATCATATAAATAATACATAAGCAAAGTAACTTCTGAAGTAGTAATGATAAAATTTATTTGTGATGCTAATTAGGGGGTGATTTTTGCGATTTTTTTACCCAAAAATAAAAGGGACCAACAATATTTTGAGCGTAACAAGTTACAAGTTCACTTCTAATGTTACAAGTTGAAAAAAAAAACAAAAATAATCCTTTTAAACACTTTTAAAAAGTTGAAATGAATTTCCCCGAAAAGTGCTCCGTTTTTGGGTTATTTCACATTGAAATATTCGATTTGGAATTTTACGAAGAACAACCTACTTTTCATTAGCTACAACTCTGCTTCTACTGGGTCTACAGACCTCCAGCATACACCATTTTTTTCAGTTTTTTATAAGCTATATTTTTGCTAGGAATATTTTTTGCGCTGAAATACTTATTTTTTGAGTTATCTCCGAAAAACCGTCCAAAAACATGTTTTTTTTTTCTGTTAAAAATGAACATATTCACTTGCAAATAACTCGGAAAGTATTGACTTAGGGAAAAAATGTATACAGCAAAAGTTGCTTAGAATTAGTCATTTTATCCAATTCCGGACTTATTTTGAATGTATATTTTTCACCTTCGAGAGGGGGGTATTCCCCTTTATTTTTGAAAAATGGAGGGGATGTAGAATTGTAAACTTTTTCTTATATAATAATAGACAATTTCAACTACCTATTCCCAAATTTTCATCCTTCCTTTATTTTTTTGGGGTCAGATTGTTCTTTGATCGGGCTATAAAATATTTTAGAAATATTCAGAGTATCGAAAAACAACGAAAAGTTTATTTTAATCTCTAGTATATTTCAACAAGTAATTACAGTAAGTACAGCACAAATTAATGAGGTAAATAATTTTCACGCCCTGTTCAGTGGTGAAAAAAAAACTAAAGGTGGCTGAATAGTATATTGTACAACAAGTGAGAAAAAAGACATATTTCTCACGAGCGCAGAAGTTTGCTGGCACGAGCCGAGGTACGAGGCGAGGGCCGCAAATCAAGCGAGGGAGAAATATGTCATTTTCTCATGTGTTGTACACTGTACTTTTTCTATAGATGCGGTTTTGTCAAGAGTTCAAACTTCAAAATTAAATAATTTAGGTGCTTTTAGGTATATTATATTCATAAATCGAAATAAAATACATATACATGTAGGTATTTAATATTCTTAAAATTTTAAATACCTTATTTTTAAAAATTCCAATTCACAGTTATTTTTACAGTTTTGAAAGGTAATTCCTGGTAAGTTTTGCTTTAACACATTTATTTTGACATCATTAATTGTGTTTGTATTGTGCATATTACCATGGGAACGGCGAGCATATTATGGAAGACCGTAGGAGAACCCGTGAGAAAAAATATTTCTCACTGCAATGGCCGACTTTTCTCATTGTGTGAGGAATTGTTCGTTTTGAATGTATGTAAGTAGTGAGAGAAGTTGCATATTCTATAGCATCCATCGAAAAAAGCTTTTTTGTATACCTCGCAACCTTATTCACAGAGCATATTGGTTCCCTTTCTAGTTATGCATAATATAAAAATATTTTTGCCTTTTTAACAGACAAAAAATATATGGACTTAAAGTACCTACTTTATTGCTTTTCAAAATATATCCCACCAAGATCGATACACTTTTGCATACTTTCAATCCAATTGGTAAAACAGTTATTCCAGTCTTCAGTTGACTTACTTAGTTAGCTCTAAAACTTCTATTGTCTTTTGGGCAATGTGAACACTTGCATTGTCCTGATGTAGGATGATTCGACGCTTTGTGTTGCCTTGTCGGAGTTTCGCGATAACTTCTGGTAAACAAACGGTTATATACCAATCAGAAGTGACCGTTCTATGCTCTTGACACAAAAGTTACGACTGTTTTCTTTGACACATTTCGAGAAGGGATCACTTTTGCTGGTTTTTCCTTATCGTGACACGCCACACAGCGGATTGGCGTTTATTTTCCGGTTCGTAGTAGTAAATCCAAGATACATCGCCACTGTCAATACTATTGGCGGTGTGCAAGTACTTGGAGGGGATATGAGAAACGATCGTGCGTAAATATCGGAGAAATCTGGAAACTTTCTGAAATAATTCATATTGTCAATTGGAATTGTCAAATTGACGTATATTTCATATCTAATGCAATTGACGAAGAAAAATTATAGGTTGCTCCACAATATTGATATGATATGCAAATATTATATAAAATTAAATTTAATTAATTGTATTTTGCTTGCAGTACTACATTAATAATTAATTTTATTTACTACATACAATTGTTTACTTTTTAATAACATAACCTCAGCCTTAGTTTTTCTTCTTATAACTTTTTTGGGCTGTGGCCTTGACAATTATCCAGTAACCAGGACTAACGTAATTAGCCAATACAATTAAAAGTGCGAATAAAGTTGCTGAGCGTAGAAACCGGGTGTCGCTTTTCCGAACTTGCACGGTCCCAATAAACGTTTTTCGAGCTTCCTTTGTTGAACCGTTTTAATGTTTTTCGACATCAATTGACGCGAACCGCTTTTTGCTCATCTGTGAGCAAATGAGGGATCCAACGGGAAAACAGCTTCGGAAGACCCGGTTCTTCATGTAGGATGTTTTGGATCGAGATCTTTGAAATGCGCGAAGCTGCCTCTATCTCCCGGTATGTTACACGGCGGTCATCCTTAATTAGCTGATGAACCGCATCAATGTTTTGCTGTGTGGCTGCTGGTTTGGGTGGACCTGGCCTGGATTCGTCGCTGAGACTGGAGCGACCAAGTTGAAATCACAAAAACCATTTCAGCGAGACCTTGCTGTTGGGACAATTCTCTAAAAAGTTGTTGGGACAATTCAGCAAAAATTGTAAAAAAATATTGCTCGAAAGTCTTCTCGGCTAAGATCCATTTTTTGACGGACTAGACTTGCTAATTTCAAAAATTTAGTGTATCTGCACCACTGTTGTGGCGCAATGAAACTCTGGATTTATATTAACAAAAGATTGGGGTTATATTTGTGTCGAAAGGTTTTACTGGTGGTGCCATCTAAGCGCCTATATGCAAAACTAAAAAAAGACCTCATATAAAAAATTATAACCAAAAAATAATAAATTTTACGGCAACCGTCACTAAAGTCATTCATTATGGTACTCATTTGCGGCAGTAAAGTAACACTTTATTGTACTGAAAGAAGAATTTTACTCTACCTGCCGCGATTATTAATCAAATTAACCGAGATTGAATGTAAGTGGTATGGCAGTAATCGATTATTTATTTGAGTGTAGGTACTTAAAATTTATTTTTTCTACAACCACTATTCAAAGTGCACTTTTCTGCACGGTTTTATGTTAGCAAACTTGATATTTTCTCACAGTACAAGATATTTGACATTAGTGTGCAGAAAAGTGACGTTTCTGTGCCGCAAAGTTCTTTTCTGCACAGTTGACTACCTCACTCTGAGTAACGTTATATTCTGTTTACATCCGTGGACTACCGCATTATAAGTAACGTTATATTCTGTTTACATCCGTGGTTAAACTTTAGACAAATATATAACCTATAAGACAATTATTATATTTAACTATAGCATAGAAACTAAATTATGGATGTTACAACTGTTTTATTTTACAATTTTATTCTTATTAAACATTTTATAATTATCAAATAACCAATAAGGATTTAGCAACCTGTGCAAGAGACGTCGAATGAAGTAGGTTTTGTGTAAATCCGTGACTGCATAAATATAATGTCAATTATGTGTAATAATTGTTTCAATTTAAACAAATTAAGGCAGTGCATTAATTTTTTAACTGATTTCTGTGCAATTTATTTAGGTATAAGGAATTTAAATTGATTAGTAGGTATTAATTAAATACAGTTTAAAATTTATCACATAGGTACCTATTATAATTAATCGTCGTTTGGAAATTGTGATTTTTATTTTTAGGAAAAACTGTGCTTGTAGAAAAAGTATAGTGTGAAACACGTGCAGAAAGGTAATTTCTCACTCGTTTGAATTGCGGCACTCGCTTGCGCTCGTACCGCAACTTTTCAAACTCGTGAGAAATTAGTACCTTTCTGCACTTGTTGCACAATATACTATTTTCTACGAGAGTGCAAAAATGTCTACTTTCGCGCATGCATTTTAGTTTATAAAGTTTCACTTTTCCGCACGCGTGTTACTTTTCCGCACGCGGTTTTTACTTTTCAGCACGCGTGTTAATTTAGATATGTTAATATGGCCTTAAAGTAATTATAATACATGCAATAAACTAATATTTAGATATTATTTACTAATTTATTTCAAATATATCTTTTTGTGTTCCTGTTTTAATGAAATTAACGCGACAATTCGATGAAATAAAATTATTTTGACATAATATTCGAAAGTAAAATCCGTAGACAATAACAGTCGTTTTGAATCATCGTCATGGAAACCAAGATCGTCGTCATGCTAACTAATTATATTGAAGGTTTGGTTTTGACAACCTTGTCAAAGAATTAATTTGTAAATGTATTTTCATATTAATTAAATTAATTGATTAAGATTTGGTAATTTTTTAAAGACTCTTAGAAAAATATTGTTCCTAACTCTTACAGAAAGTCTCTTTTCCGCACTCGACTGCTTGCCGAACTCCCGCTTCGCGTCGTTCGGCAAACTGCAGTCGCGTGCGGAAAAGAATGACTTTCTGCACTTGTTAGGAAAATAACTATTTTCTACGGCCGTGCTAAAAGAGTACTTTATATTTTTAATACGTACTTTCAAGCACGCATTTCGTCTCCGAAAGTTGCACATTCCCGCACTGCGTGCGTGAAAGTAAATTTTCTTCCACGGCGTGTGGGAAAGTAAAATACCTTGTAATATGGCATTATAATATATTATAAATTATAATACTTGCAATAAACTAATAATTAGATATTATTTACTAATTTATCTCAAATTTATCTTATTGTGTTCATGTTTTAATGAAATTAGCGCGATTATTTCATTCATAGGAGATTCTGACCAATAGAAAGCTACAGAAATACAAATTAAGGTGATTATTTTTTAATGATTTTAACTTCCAATCGTATAGTAAGATATTTGATCACGTGTTTAATTCTGTCCAATCAGATTAAAATTATACTGAAAATTATCTACTGTAGAAAATTCCCGATAGAATTTTTTTGTTTACCAATTTCCTAGTTTGACAACTGTCACATTTAAGAAAATATCCATAATATACGTATTAAAAAATAATCTTACGAATTTTTACTCAAATTTGTTGTCATTGGGCAATAGCCACTCGAGCCCTGCGGGCTCTCGTGTCTATTGCCAGACAACACATTTTCGAAAAACTGTCGCATTATTTTCAATTTATTCTCACACTCTTGTGATATTATACCCGATAATTTTTGATAATATCCCGTCGTCAAGTATATTACGTCAGATGCCCTTCGTTGCTACGAAAAAATACATTCAGTGACATTAATCACAATTATGTTTTAAAAGTTATAAAACTGATGACTTTCGACCGTAAAATATTTTATATCAACTGTGTGTTTAACAGTACTAATTTGTACTTACATAAATATATTACAATAAAATTTTGGTTTTGAACAGTTTTATTCATGAAATAGTCGCAACAAATTGCACTCGATCTCTAAAATTAATATAGAATTTTTGCCCTCGTGACACTTTGACATAATTTCACTCGACTTCGGCTCGTGAAATTAAAACTGTCAAAGTGTCACTCGGGAAAAATTCAATAATTTTAGAGCTCTTGTGCAATTACTACTGATAATTCGATGAAATAAAATTATGTTGACATAATGTTTAAAAGTCAGATCAGTAGACAATTACAATGGTTTTGAATCGTCGCCATGGAAACCAATATCGTCGTCGAGCTAACCCATTATATTGAAAGTTTGGTTTTGACAACCCTGTCAAAGATTTAATTTGTGTATTTTGACTTCTAAATAAAAATTGATTTCACTCTATTTTTGGTGACTTTTTTCCAAACGTACGACCCTAGAAAAAATATTGTTCCTAACTCATGCGGAAAGTGTCTTCCCCGCACTCGACTGCTTGCCTGAACTCCGCTATCGCGTCGTTCGGGTCAACGGCAGTCTCGTGCGTGAAAGTATCACTTTCCGCACTAGTCTGCCGCGTGATACTTTCACGCACGAGACTGCAGTTGACCCGAACGACGCGATAGCGGAGTTTGGGCAAGCAGTCGAGTGCATGGAAGACACTTTCCGCATGAGTTAGGAACAATATTTTTTCTAGAGCCGTACGTTTCGAAAAAAGCCACAAAAAATAGAGTTATATCAATTTTTATTTAGGAGTGAAAATGCACAAATTAATTCTTTGACAAGGTTGTCAAAACAAAACTTTCAATATGGGTTTACCACGACGACGATATTGGTTTCCATGACGACGATTCAAAACCATTGTAATTGTCTACTGATCTGACTTTTAAATATTATATCAAAATAATTTTATTTCATCGAATTATCGCGCTAATTTCATTAAGACATACACACAATAAGATAAATTTGAAATAAATTACTAAATAATATCTAAATATTAGTTTATTGCATGTATTATAATATATTATAATGCCATATTACAAGGTATTTTACTTTCCCGCACGCCGTGTGGGAAAATGCAACTTTCGGCAACGAAATGCGTGCGTGAAAGTGGCTCTTTTAGCACGGCCGTAGAAAAATAACTATACTTTGACTACTTTTATACTGATACTATTGTACAAAATTTACGTTATTATTAATTAAATTTATGTCAAAAAGTGAAATTCTGTAGTATTTTGCAATTAGATTCATACAAAATAAATCAAAACTTTCCAGATTAAGTAATTAGGTATTCAATATTGATAGCAACTATCGATTAAACATCGAAACCGACTATCATGCAAAAGCATTATATCATTACTGTCATACGAAATTTTTAATTCGTCCAAAATTAAAAAAAAAATCTTAATTTTTTTTAAGTTAGGCATTAATGCAAGTAAAGTGTGAAATGGTGTTTTTGTTCATTCGATAATATATAGGACGGGGATAGATATTTACTGATAATTAGTTAGTAAATATATTTATTTAGATTTTCTACGATTCCTCAAGGGAAAAGTAACTGCGGGAAGGCTCCAGTTCATAAAAAATGACGTAACTATTAACGTTATTTTTAATTTTTGGTATTATTTTAAGTATTAAAATTAGTTTAATAGTTAAATAAAAATACAATTAAACTGTTTAAAATATATTTATTTAGTTGAAATCATATAATAATAGAAGTATAACTTCTTATGTGCGTACAAAGTACACACACTCTTTTTTCATTCGAAGGATGTAATTAAGTAAATGATAAGTAAGTGTTACTATTTTTTATGATTGGCGATAAAATATTGTATGCACCAAGTCAGTAAAAATTCTTTATCAAACTCGTCTGTTACTCGCTTCGCTCATTTCGCTCCCTACGCTAGTAATATCAGACTCGTTCGACAAAGAGTCACTTTATAGACTTGGTACATAAATAACTATTTCTTTCAAAATATTTAAAAATTGTTTTTTTTTTTCAATTTAGAAAGTAAAAGTCCCCTTAAAACACTTTTCTTAATCAGTACGGGACACCTCTGCATTTACATAATCGAGCACTGTGTAATATTAAAACACACATTAATTAGTACCTTTACTTAGAACGCAATAATTCTTTCTCAATCAAATATACTCCCTAATTAATTAATCAAAAAATTGGAGTAATTATACTTTTGTATCTGAACTACACAGGAGGAACGCTGTAATTAGGATTTAAAAAAAATGTAAAAGAGCACTTTAATAACAAGTTGGTGCTCGAGGCAATTACAGAGGCTGCTTTCAATCGTAATTACCAATTAAAAATTTAGTTGGATTCCCACGCCTCGGTAAAACACAATTCGCCATATGTAACAATATGGTTTTTTTATATAAACAAATAAGAATTCTCCAAGGAAATACCATTCGCCTAATTAGACTCCCACTTAATGTTATTAATTTGTAGACAACCAGATTATGAAACAATAAATAAAACAGTTAAAAGGAAGCAAGAAAGACAAAAGAAGGTGGGCTGAAGAAATGGCAAAAAAGGCAGAAACAGCTGCACAACACAATGGAACTAGAAATCTATACCCAATTACTACACGACTAACAAAAACCGGGCCCAACTGTTCGAATATTGTAAGATCTAAGACTGGTGAATTCCTTATTACAAGATATGACCAAGCAGAGAGATGGAAAGAACATTTTCAGAAGATGCTAGGTACACCCAGGGATAACGCAGATGAAATTGTCGAAAACCCGCAGAATATAGATCTGCATATAGATATCTTGCGAGATTTTTCCAAAAAGGAGATAATAACAGCTATCAAATCTCTCAGAAACAAGCCCCCGGCAATCAACAACATTTCAGCCTAAATACTTAAAACTGATCCATATAATATAATTCCATAATTCGAGACGTGTGGGAAACAAACCGTTAAAAAAAAGGTAAAGGTAATTTCCAAAAAATTGCAACCTCACACCGTGCAAAAATTGGAGAGGAATAACCTTGCTTACCGCCATAAATAAAAATTTTCATGACACAAACTGAAAATATTAACAAAGTTAAATGGCAAGCTAATCGAGCAGGTTTTAGACCAGAATCCTCCTGCACACACCGCATTAATACTGTGAGGGTAATAATGGAACAATCGGTTGAATGGAACACACCCGTATACATGGTTTTATCGCCTTCGAGCTTCCCTTTGAGAGCTTATCGCTTGACTCTAAATGGAAAATTTTAGAGCTAACAAACATCCCGCATAAAATAATTTCCATTATAAAGTCAGTGTACATTGAGCCAAAATACAGCGTGACACACAATGGGATCAACCGTGACAAGTTTAACGTACTTACTGGAGTCAGACAGGGATGCGTGCTTTCTCCGCTTCTTTTTAACATAGCTGTACAATGGGCGTTCACCACACGTCTAAGCGATCTAGAATACCCCGACGATATCTGCCTATTAGGACAATGGTTCCAAGATGTGACTGAACAATTGGAAACACTTTCCACTGACGCCAATAAAATAGGTTTGAAAATCAATATTAATAAAACCAAATCCATGAAAATAAATGCAAGAAATAACATACTATTTAGTATTAACAACATGCAGGTTGAAAATGTGGAAAATTTTATGTATACTGGAAGTGTGATAACAGAAAGCGGATGTACAGAAGACGATAGTCATATCAGGATACTAAAAGCTCAACAAGCATTCAGCATGGTCAACCCTGCTTGGAGGTCTGGGCAGTATACTACAAAGACCAACATCCGAATATTCCAGTCAAATAATGTCATGTCTTTTCTATTCTACGGATGTGAAACCAGGAAAGTGACAAAAACTCTTACAGACAAACTACAGACATTTGTTAATAACCTCCTACGAAAAATTGTTCGTATTTTCTGGCCTAACATCATCATCATCCTCTTAAAGTGCCGTCTCCTCAATGGAGGTTGGCTACTACAACTGCAAACTCTTCTCTGTCTTCAGCTGTTCTTATTAGCTGTTCAAAATTTAGTCCTCTCCATAGTCGGATGTTTCTGAGCCACGATAGTCTTTTCTTTCACAGTCCTCATCAAAGACGTTGACAAAATACCGGTTGTCGGTAATGCCGGTTTTTTCACCTACGGTTTAACTTGGCGGTTGTAACCGGTCAAAAAAGCGGTTATTCCAAAAACCGGTTTTCGGTTTTTAGTCAATAGCCAATACCCAATAGGTTACTTTTTTACATTGAGCTTTAGTTTGCGATACTCCATTCTAATCAATGTCAATCCATATCAGTATATAAATCAATCAATGTTGTCAAATCAGTCGGTTTCGGCCAGCTTAAAATCTCACTCGTGCGGGGGTTGGGCGAGGGGGGCGGCGGTTGGTAAAAATTTCCCATTTTTTTCTGAATTCATTATTTTTTCCACTTATCCGGTTTTTACCGGTTATTACTTTAAAATGAAAAAACCGGTTGTAACCGGGACAAAAAAAAATAACCGGTAAAACCGATTATTGCGGAGTAAAAAACCGGTTTTAGGTTATAACCGGTAGGTTTTTCCCATGCCTAGTAGAAAATGAAATACATTCCTGAAAGTGGGCTTGGATCGGTCTCACACTCCGAAAAAATAGATCCAGTATTTTCAAGGAAAAAGAAAAAGAGTTTGCCCAATACAAATTTGGAGAAGATCCATCATGGACCAGATAAGAGGTCATCAAGTTGATGTTCGAGGTAATTACAGATGCTGCTTTCAATCGTAATGACCAATTAAAAATTTAGTTGAACTCCCACCCTCGGTAAAATATAATTTTCCATAATATGTAATAATATGGTTTATTTAGCAAATGTCATAAATTTTCTTAATGTCATTATGGTATTAGTAGTATGTATAAGGGTTAGTTAGTATCACATGTTTCTAAGATGATTGTGCTGTTCTAGTTTGACGTGGTGGTAGGACTTAAGTCCAACAGAATGCTGCCGCGGGACCATGTGAATGGCAATATGTAAGACGTATTCAAAGACAAACCTCTAATGTAATTGCATGTCTAAAGAGAATTATCACGACATATGCCCTACATTTACATCTTTCTAGTACTGCAATAGTGTCTATATTATAATTCAACTGAATTACCTTACATCTTGGTACATAATGAAAATATTAATTTGTATTAAGAAATATTCAACCCTTAATTATTATATTTTTAGTAGACTTAATAAATTGAGTGAAAGCCTGTAAGATGGCGCAGTCTTTATAATGTAAATAGACTACGATCTCGCAAATTCACAGAGGTAACACTAGCGATAACTGAAACAAAAGCATAGATGGTACAGGAGGCACAGTTTCGGCACCGTCTTCAGCGGGAACGAACCCAGTTGTATGTTAGCCACATCTTTAGAAACGATAAGTATGGTGTTCTGCAATTAATCGTTGAAGGAGATATCGAAGAAAGACGAAGCATCGGATGAAAGAGGTTCTCGTAGCCGCAAAACTTACGTCAATGGCTCGACATCGGTGAGGTCAGCGCAATTATACGATTGGCACTAGACAGAGACAGAATTCCATTTGATGGTCGCCAACATCCGATGAGGAGAAGGTACATAAAGAAGTAGAACAAGATATGTAAAGAGCTTATTATCTTCTTCTTCTTTAAGTACCGTGCCCAAATTTTTAGGCGTGGGTAGCTTTCATAACAATTTGCCGATATCGTTCTCGATATATAACATAATAAACGTAATACAGTCCAGAAATCTCCAATGGGCACGACATCTCA
Source organism: Diabrotica virgifera virgifera (assembly GCF_917563875.1). NCBI lineage: Eukaryota > Metazoa > Arthropoda > Insecta > Coleoptera > Chrysomelidae > Diabrotica > Diabrotica virgifera. The sequence goes on along the minus strand of NC_065448.1, from coordinate 94,715,025 downwards.
GAATCCATTCTGATCAAAGAACAGTAAGGCTGGTATGGGCAGAAGTCCCAACTGGAAGAAGATCACGTGGACGCCCTCGACTGCGGTGACGAGATAATCAGAAGACCTGAAAGCTATAGAGGTGGAGAACTGAATGGAAACTGATCAAGACAGAGAAGAATAGAGGCATGTTGTCCAGTCGGCTTAAGCCCACGAAGGGTTGTAACGGCACGGAGCAGGAGCAGAGGCAGATGCAGCATAAAACAGCGGTGGTTTTCAAAGAAATGAATCCAGGTCTAAATATCGGACAAATAAGAGTAATAACCGTAGTAAATTACATGAACATTGATCCTCTATAATAAAAACTTGTGTAAATATACAATGGAACCCCGATAAGTCGGCCTCCGATAACCTGGAAGTCCGGCTAATCCAGATCGATTTTCATCAGACAAAACAAACATTTTTTCACTTTGACTGAGTTTTTTACCAACAAAATAAACAATACTGTATACAAATGTACGTATTGTAATTTAGATGTACTGTGCATATGTATTTCATGTTTTCTGTGTATCTGTAAGTATACCGAATTTTATTAATTTTTAGCATATTCTCCGGCTAATCCGGATTTTTGATAACCCGGATCGGCCCCGATTATTCGACTTATCGAGGTTCCACTGTATAGGGATGGAGTAAATTCACCATTCTTATTGTATAAGTACAGTAGGAAAAATGAAAGAATACCCATGAACGAACATATAAAACACGCTGTATTTTCCTGTCACCGTGTCATACAAAAAATAGGCCAGCGCAAGTATATGTAATAATATTACATGTACTTGCGCTGGGCAATTTTTGTTTGTGACACGGTGACAGGAAAATACAGCGTGTTTTATATGTTCGTTCATGGGTATTCTTTCATTTTCCGACTGTATGTGTAGGTTAGGATGTTGTTAGGTTAAAACATTTAAGCAACGTGTTTATGAGTTAAGAGATGACATTTCCATTTTTCTAGAAGAGAAAAGCAGACCGGGATATGAGAACTTTGGAAATTATTTGTGATGCAAGTTACCTATTTAGTCGCCATATTATAGAAGTTTTTTTTTATTTAGCTAATGCCTCGACAACTAATGACCATTGGGATGGCAGGTACGGTGAATTTTTGCAGTTAGGTACCAAGTGTCATGTGTAGTGTGTGTGTGTGTTGAGTAAGTGTCTTGTTACTTTGCAAAGTCGACGTCTTTGTTTGCTATATTATAGAAGTTATATAGCTTGAATCTTCACATATAAGGAACAAATATTATAGTTACGACAATTTATGAAAGAACACTGGTATTTCCAAAATGACTGCCCAATAATGTCTCTGTTTATATCCTTCAGCATATGGCTTATGATATTCGTTACATTGCACACTCCTGAATGTTTTTGACGTAATACAATATGGTGGTCAGGCAGTAAATGAATTTTCACAATACAATACCACCAAAAGAACTGCATTAAAGTTAATACGATGATTTTACCTGCAGCACATAATGTTGTCAATAAAAACATGAATTTTTAATTGAAATTTTCGATCACGGCTGCGATAATCGCTGCTCGGGCAATTTAAGAAAATTAAACCCACAGAACACAAAGAAACAGAACTTTTTTTCCTTTTCTTTGATGATAGAACGTGTTTAATATACGGAATAATTAAAATAAGCACGTAGTTCTTGCAGAGACGGAGGTAGTGATTTATTTGTCGGAGGATAATAGGGTCAGTAATTGTAATTATATCTACAAGCTTAATTCGGATTACTTGCAATATTATCGAATAACATTACCTGTTAGTGGAATAAAAAAATTGGTTTTCAGAAAAAAGTTAAACTTAAAACGTTATTTGGGGTAACGGTCCAGGCCGACCAGCGGGCCATAATGGACATTTTCCATAGGAGTATATTATTTTGTTTGAGTCACTTCAGGACATATCTTGTATCAATAATAACGATATGTGCCAGTAGCAAAGCTTGCGCTTAATTTTTTATTTAACACAATTTGAAAAAATCTAAAATTTTTACTATTTTTGCCCATAATTTCGGCTATAACTCGAGAGATATTGTTACGGTTCAAAGGTCTTTTTCTCAAAGTTCTTGTATAATTCATAATGAATATCAAATCTTGATAAAATGTATAACAAGTTGTAATAGCTATTAGGCCTATTTAACTTTTAAATAGTAACGGAAATAATAAATACTACATTATTATATTATTCTAAAGATTACTTCAGTTTTATGGAACATAGTATGGACTTAGTTTTCTGATTCCTTGTTGGATATGGATTGTAGAATCTAGTCTGTGTGAAAGCCTTCGTTAGCCATATTTTTGTATGAAGAAAAAAACCACGTGTTGCTTCCGTATGGATATTCCAGAATTTGGTATAGAGGCTGATAATTATATTGCAAATATTGGTTGAAGACATTTGTCCGCTGAAGTCGCATATTTATTTCGATTTGATGTTTGCCGAACTGCAAAGTAATGAGGTTGTTGGATGCAACTGTTTCTATTGGTTGTTTGTAAGAATTTTTATGGTGTAAAGATTTCCAATTTTGGGACTCAAGGTTAGTGAAATCATTTATATCTACTTTCCCGTAGAAAAGACTATTGTTTTGTTCTTTTTGAGAGACACTTCAACTCTCCCTAGTCTATCTGTTCCTAAGATAGGTAATATTTTATTACTTCTTTAAAGTCATATCAAAATTATTTAAGAGTTTTATTTTAAACTAATGTAAAGAGCTCTTAGAACTTTAGGTACTTTAGTTAAAACCTCTTCGAGGTGAATTTTTATCAAGTGTTTTTTTCTTTTAATTAAAACATTGTAACTATATATTACATTAATGTTTAATAAACAATATTTGTTTTGCTAATAAATTTATATGTATTTACTTATTTAATTTATAATTCTCGCATAATTTTGCTGGCGCCCTGTTGTTAGATATTCCTAAAATATACTTTGAATAAATCATTTTAGGCCAGACTAAAATGATTCCATCTTATGTTTTCTAACCCACCCCGGAGAAGTCTCAAATCCCTATGGTCTGACTTTTATTTGTTTCTGCTTTCTTTAAGTTAACTATAGTTGTTACGAAAAAAGCGTCTTTCTTGGTAACATTATTGCCCCAATAAAAAAAAATTACAGAAGGTGAGAGTTTCGTTTTTCAATTTTACAAATTTGTATTATTACGTATAAATTAAAATGTTTACTGTTTGAAAAATAGTAATATTTGGGAAAAATTGCAAAAAATGGAGTTGCTCCGTTGAATTTTTTTAAACTCTTAAATATTAACCTATTAGAGAGCCGAATAGGAAAAAATTGCTAATCATTTTAGGCAACATAAGAGTTTATAAATGAAATAGTAGAACCTAAGGTTTGGCCACACGGGCGATTTTTTACGGCGCCCATAGGTTTGACTACCTCCTCCACCAATTTTAGATGAAATCATTTCATCTAAAATTGGTGGAGGAGGTAGTCAAACCAATGGGCGCCGTAAATTATCGCGTCGTAAAATATCGCCCGTGTGGCCAAAGCGTAAAAGAAAACGTTTGAGTGCTATGCCGTCACTTTTCAGTGGCACATGTGTTGACAGTGGCGCATCAAATTTTCCACTTTTGGAGTTATATTTTTTCTATTTCAAAGTTATATTTTACTATGCCGTACAAATGCATTGACCCAGGTGCATTTTGACCCTTGCGCTACCCTTACTTTTTACTTAGAATAAGGTAATTTATTTCAGGCACCCTAAAACCAAAACATTTAGAAAGTTATATATAAAAATATTCCTCAAATTATTATGCCGTGGGAATATAAACGAAGCAGAGGAAGGCCACAAATGAGATGAGAAGATGATGTCAAGAAGCACGTGGGTTCTAGGTGGATAACTGTAGCGACAGACAGAGAAGAATGTAAAATGATTGGGGAGGCCTACTATGTCCAAAGATGGACCGAAGAAGGCTAATTAGATAGAGTTAGATAGACACTTTGAATGGCACATGATGTCACAGTAGGAAAATGAATTTTCCGTTTAAGAGTTAGTAAAAAAATGCCTGTACGGCATTAAGTATTGTCCTTTTTGAGTTTATTAAAAATTAACTATTTAAATATTTAAAAGATAATCATTCAACCAATCACCTCCTTAAGTTCGGTATCTCCTTTCCAATAAATACCATTCCATAGAACTATGCCGCCACAACCAAAATTAAACTCTGTACTGTATAATGTGTAAGGTTACATCTGGCATAGCGTTCATAATATGGAAGCAAGAACTTCCATAACCAAACTTCGTCTACAGAAGGGTTGGAGAACAGTGTGTCACTTGTAACCTTATATAGAGCATTAGTTTTGGTGGTAACGGCATAGTGCTACAGAGCGGTATTGCTTTGTAAGGACATACCGAACACTTGGAGGTGATTAGGCGAATGCCAACTGATATGTATGTACATTAAAAACATTTAAGAAGGTCATGTTTTGCCATTTGAAAGCCATATTGGATATGGCATATCGGTGTTAATGCAAGTCTTCATGTCGCTAGCATAGTGAAGACGAACTGATGAGATTCAATTTAAAAATTATACTGGCCAGCATAAAGCCCAGATAAGATTTAAATCCGATTATAGCATTTATACGATACTTTAAAACATCGCGTTCGGAAAAGAAATCATATTCCTATGATACAGGGGGGCTAAGGATAGCAGCACAAAACATTTCATTCCACATGCATACGCAATGTCCGTGAGTATATAGTAAAAGTATATATTAAAAGTTTCGGGAACTTACAGGTCGACTACACAATCGAAGGTAGCTTTGCTTAGACCTTTTGTTTGAATCATATCCTACACAGTACATCCGGTAATTATAGTCGTTTTTTTGATGGCGTATGTGTAAGCCGTGTGAATATCTCAAACATGTTACACGTGGAGAGAAATACAGCTGGCACCAACTGATTATGCAAGGAAAGATCAAATGAAAAAAAATCATAGGGAGGATACGAAGAAGTTTATGCCCTAACAGTGCCATTGCCAGTAGGAACCTGCGTGAAAAAATAGTTTACCATCTTAAACATCCATTCTGACCTCGCTATAGTTACGGAACTTAAATGTGTACCTGTAATGAGTGTAGACGTTATCCTCCAGCATATCCCAATTGATCATCTTTTTCGCAAAGATTGCATTCGCAAGACTAAGATCTATACGACTCCATGTCTATCCTCTTAAGAGAGGAGAGACACGGAGTCTTGTTTTGTCTTGAGAGTTTTGTTTAACACTACTAGGTTATCTAAAATATTCAATCATTTCAGATCTCTTTGTCCTAGTTTCTTGAAGACCCCCAAATGGTAGAATTGGCGTTTACATTGAAATTAAATTTGGTTTTCGATAAAATATCGATATCATCTATCTGTATCTGTAGAGTAGGGAGGACGAGTCAACTCCCACAGCACGTAGGCCACAATTTACCCATTGTGCATTCTCCCAGGGAGCTGTCATCCTTAGCTCATTGTCCATTGTCCATCCTTAGCTCATTGACAAATCACCAGGGGGCATTTCACTTATGTCGGCAGGTGTAAGCCAGTCTCGCTGAACGCATACTCTTGTATTGACGATAACTCCAGACATTAACATAGGACATGCTCGACAGTTTCGTCATCTCGTTCACATTTCCTAGATAGAGGTGTGTCTACTAGCCCCAGTGTGTGGAGGTTTTTGCTTAGTTACAATGGCCAGTTAATAAACAACTGTCAAGCGTCGGTTTTTCCTGATGATTCCCAAGTACTTTTCTGATGATGATTTCCCAAGGTTCCTTAGTGTTGCCTTGGCAAATCTACATCCTGGCCCTTCTTCCCACCTTTTCACGGTTTGCATGTAGGAGCGACATTTGGCGATTTCCGTGATTGTTGTAGTTGACTAGCCAAAAAGATCACCAAACTCTAAGAGTCTAGTCTGTTGCCTTCCTAAGTTAGCTGATGAGCAATGCGGATGCCTTTATTTCCATTTGTGTTCTTTAACCCACCTCATGATGATGCTATGACTATCTGAAGCTGGAATAATGGCTCATGACACTCTATTACTAACCCTACTGTGCAGATTATTATGGTTTTACTGACTATACCTTTCAGAATTATCTCTTTTGCGGCTATGGAGATATAGTCTCGACTAGGCTGGCATTTTTGTTCATATGCTATTTTATACTACGATTCAGTGATCTGGAATATATCCCACATCCTGAACCTTGTTCAATTTTGGAGCCGTCGGTGTATATGCAGTACGCATTTGCCACGCTTGACTCCCTATATTAACTTATTTTGATTTTGTAGGCTTTGTCTAAGACAAACATAGGTTTAGTTGAGTCGCAGCCTGCATGTAGCAGGGGTAACGAGTCCAGCTCGCTTCAGACGCGGCCAGAAACGATGTCTATATTTTCCCATTCCTACATCAAGGTTTGCACCCGCTGAGTGACCCGATTAGTCTGAGAGCAACTTGTAATCTTTCACATAACGTGTTTTCAAACTTACCGCTTTGCAAGTCAAGTATGTCGTCTCCATCGGCTATTGTGTAGTATCCGTCCTGCTAAGTTGATTAACCAGAGTGTCTAAAACTATGTTCCAAAGGAGTGGTGATAGCACCCCCTGTGGATATCCCCTCGTAACCCTGCATCGTAGAACTGAGGACTTTTGTGTAATTCGGCAAGTCCAGTTAATCTTAAGTATTATCCGATCCACGTATTGAGCGGTTAGGATTAGGATATTGCCCAACAATGTTTTCTTTATAATGTTTAACTAAACTTGAAAGCATTATACAAACTTATAGACCAGGGCGGATCTGTAAAAATATTAGTACATTTGGACGTTGAGAGGTGACTCAAATTTTTTTGCAGAAATTGCTTGAAAATAACTCAAATAATAATATTTGAGTTATCCTCCCTCTCAAAAAAGTCCGGAACATTGTTTAAATAATCAAAATGTCAAAAAATTAAGGAAAAATTCGATTCTTTTCTTCGTTTTTTGATAATAACTTTAAAAGTATTCATTTAAAAAAAAAATTGTACTGACATAAAAGTTGCGTAATTAAATTTCCTAGAAAATAGAATTGGTTACAAATTTAAAAAATGTTCACCCTTGTTGAAAAATAGCAATAATTGCGAAAAAACCATACAAAAACAAGTATTCGCATTTTACGTTTTTCAACCATTTATTCTATACCTAGGACCTTAATATTTCACACAGAAAAACTTTATGATACAGTAAAACAATATTGTAAATTTGATTAAGATCGGTTTAACAGATTTTGCAAAATAAATTTTTCAATCCAGCTTTCGCAAAAAAAATTCATTTTTTCAAAATGTTACAGGACTGAAAATAAAGCAGATAGTAAGTTGAATTTTTTTTTTGTTTATAGAAGTGTACCGTTCCTTTCATTTGCAATTTGAAAAACTAAAATCGATTAACTACCACGGCGTCAGGAATTTTTTTAAATAAACATTAATTATTGGTGCTACGCGAAGGACAGCGGATAGTTTGCTCTGATTGGGCATTCCAATGACCTTTGATAATGATTCATACATTTTAATTTTTATTACATTTCGATATAAATAAATAAATTTGTTTATTGCAAAATAAAAACACATACTCTATCCTTTGAAATAACACTTTTTTTAGCAAAAACTTTCTTTGTTCACATATTTTAACTTAGAGAATAAAATTTTATTATTTTTAAACATATGTAATTGTTTAAAGAATATTTCACAAACAATAATAAAATTAGTTTGATTTTTGTGGAATTAAAATATTAAAATACAACAAAATATAGAGTAAGAAAATAATATATTAGATAAAGATTGGAAGAAATTTTGGTGGAAATCAACTTGTGTGAATCGAACACGGCTGTCCTGCGCGTAGCACCAAAAATTATTGTTTATTTAAAAAATTTCCTGACGCCGTGTTAATTAATCGATTTTAATTTTGCAAATTGCAAATAAAAGGTACAGTACACTTCTATAAGCAAAAAAATTTCAACTTGATATCTGCTTTATTTTCAGTCCTGCAACATTTTAAAAAAATGAATTTTTTTTGCGAAAGCTGGATTGCAAATTTTTTTTTGCAAAATCTATTAAACCGATCTTAATAAAATTTACAGTGCTATTTTAATATATCATAAAGTTTTTCTGGGTAAAATATTAAGGTCCTAAATGTAGCATAAATGGTTGAAAAACGTAAAATGCAAATACTTGTTTTTGTATGGCTTTTTTAGCAAAACTTGCCATTTTGCAACAAGGGTGAATATTTTTTAAATGTTTAACTAATTCTATATTGTAGGAAACTTAATTATGCAACTTTTATGTCAGTACAACTTTTCTCAGAAATGAATAGTTTTAAAGTTATAATCAAAAAACCAATAAAAAAATCGAATTTTTCCTTCATATTTTGACAATTTGATTATTTAAACAATGTTCCGGACCGTTTTGAGTGGGAGGATAACTCAAATATTATTATTTGAGTTATTTTTAAGCAATTTCTGCAAAAAAATTTGAGTCACCTCTCAACGTCCATCTCAAAACAGATGCGCCCTGGACTATTATCACTTCTGTATGTTTTATACAGGCACATCGATGGCAATTATTAAATTGGTGTCATTATTATATTAAAAAGGTAATGGTAGGGGAGCCCAAGCGGGGATTTTTGCAGTTACTCGAGCGCGTCAGATTATCATATGGGGAGAAACCTGGTGCCCTGCAGATGTACCTCTACAATATATTGACTCTAAACACAGGGGAGTTGATTAAGGGGGGCCCGAAAAAAAATCGATCCTTAAAAATACTTGAAATTGTCAGATTAAGATAAGGTAAGTTAAGGACATGCAAAACAGTGTATATTTCAAAAATCTGACGATTTGAGCGGGGCGTAAGGAAATGGGTGAGTTAAAAATTTCACAAAAAAAGCGAATAATTTGCGAAATGAACGTTAGATCGAAAAACTAAAAAATACTTGTTCAATATTTTTCAAAAATCTATCAAATGATACCAAACATGGATCTCCCACGGAGAGGGGTGGGGGTAAATTTAAAATTTTAAATACAAATCCCGCGATATTTCGCAAAATAAACATTAGATCTAAAAACTGCAAAATACACTTAATCAATATTTTTAAAAAATCTGTCGAATGGTACCAAAAACGACCCCCTCGGAGGTGGGGTGGGGGTTACTTTAAAATCTTAAATAGTAGCCCCAAATTTTTATTCTAGATTTGGATTGTTTACGTAAAAATAAGCAACTTTTATTCGAAATTTTTTTTCAAATTATGGATAGATGGCGCCATAATCGGAAAAAACCATTGTTAAAAATGGAAAATTAAATTAAAAATGGAAAGTCCCCACTAAAATGGAAAACTGTTCTTAACTTTTTTTGGTTTTAGGACCTACTCTTCACAACCCAATAGGCCCTCAAAGCGCTCGAGTGACTGCACATTTAGCATACTTCGCTCCCCTACTATAACGAAAATTTCTGAATTCATCACATGCATTAATTTTATTACCCGTTCTCCACCTCTGACACGACAAAGAATCCTACAATTGGTAATTTTTAATTTGGAGCACGGCATAACCTTCACGCTTAAACAGATTGTGTTAATAGCTCGAAAGAAGCAGAAGCAGAGTGCACAAAAAACAACGAAACTGCCGTGCATTAAAAACTTCATCACAGTTGATTGAAGTGGTTGGATTCGTTTGTCCGAACGTAAGTCCAAGTATGCGTTGAAAATTTGATAATTCTTAATAAGCTCACATCCTGCTAAGTTATTAGTTAATCAAGTGGTAGAAAATGCGTGCGGCGATTTGGACAGATGACGGATTTCGCTAAATATGTTATGTTGATTGTTCTGATTAATCGAAACAGTTCCGTTACTTTTGATACGGAATATAAAGAGAAATATTTGTTAATTTCATATATGAAATAATTATTAATAGCACTTGTACTTACAAGAAGTTCACCTGGCGTTTATAGAACTAGAACACATGGAATAGCACAACAAACTTTTGTGAATTAAATTAAGTATCTAGGCTTTGAGCTGATTAACTATAAATGGACATCTATACTAATAGTAATTTATAATATAAGTGTTAAAAGTACAATTTTAAGCACGCATGTGAAAGTTTGCAGAATGAGCGAAGCGAATTCTGCAATTCACATGAGTGCCTTAAAAATGTACTTTTAACACGTATATCATACAATATTTTTTCTACAAACGTTATAAATTTATAAAAAATAATATTTTTGTTAATTGCTGAAACCATAAAACCTATGACCCATAAAAGGTAGAACTGGTTGTCTACACTCGAGGGGAATGTCTAAAAATTCTTAGCGAAAATATTATACCGTTACATAAACTTGTTTTTTCTACAAACGTGTTAAAAATGCAATAATACATTTGGTTTATAAGCCAAAAAATTGTTTATGATTTTAAAACATTGCTGAGGCCCCTTAAATAATCCGATTTTAATTATGTAAAGTGTATTAGATAAGTAGAGCACCTTTATATGTAAAAAAAACTTCTAAATGGTCTACTTTTTGTTCAGAAAGATTTTAAAAAATTTGAACTTTTTTAAAAACATTTACATTGCAAATTTATTATGCAAAATCTATTAGGTCGATTTTAATGAAATTTGGTAGACCATTTAAGTAAGTTATAAGGATTTTCTAAGCGAATTACTAAGGTTCTAAGTACCACCAAAGTGGTTAAGAAACATTGAATAACAACAGGCGTATTTTGCCCCCTTATTTTGTATTTATTGCTATATTGCAGAAAAAGTAATACCTTAAGACATTTTTGACCAGTCGTATATCATACAAAATTCAATTATCTTTATTTTATTTCTCTACGACTTTGTTCCAAAACGAACCGTTTTAAATTTATAAGCAAAGAAAGCAGAAAAAATCGATGTTTTTCGAAATTTTTAAGTTTTTTAATTTCTTTATTAATGTTCCGGGCATATTTGAGATGGAGCATAAGTCAATTATTAGGAATTACTGAAGGTGTCGCCTAACTTTATCTGCAAAAATCCGAATGCCACCTCTCACATCCAAAAATACACGTTTTTTTACAGATTAGTCCTGGTCTATGACAAGTTATACACCATAGGAACACAGCAAACAAACAATAATACAGACAAAACTAGCACGTATTATAATAAAAATAAAGAAGCAAATCGAATATATAGATAAAAACGAGAAATACCTCAAGAATAGCTAAAAATAATAAAAGTAAATTGTAGAAACAAAGAAGTTACCAATTGGTCAAAATGTTAAAAACAAAAGGGCCATAAAATTGGATCTTTTTGAATCAACTCATTAGAGGGGCAAGGACAAAATGCCAGATCAACGAAAAAATACACTAATAAACCCAATACCTATATCAAACAGTTAATAATAGATAAAAACTATAGACGATCGTATTATTAGAGGTCGTATACAAAGTGTTAGCAAATACTATTACAAAAAGGTAAAAAACTTGTAAAGTGCAAGTACCTAATGCAAAAACAATAACTGATCAAATTTTTATATTCAAATTAATACAAAATAATAGTTATCAACCAAATTTAGGATTTAAAATACCATTTTACCAAAATACCTGCGATCTCTAGAACTACAGAAATGCTGATACGACTAATAGTTAAAATAAAACTTTTTTTTAAATATTTCAAATCAGTTCCCAATCAACACCGGATTAAAAAGGGGAAATTACCTACAAGCTGATCTATTTAATATATATTTTAAAACTAAATCAATAGGGTCCAATATTCAGATGTCTGGTACTATTTTGTAGAATACACAATGATGCATAAGTTTTGCATATAATCTCGTATTGCTAATATATCAAGAAAAAAGCTAGACAAAAAGTTTCGTAAAATTCAAAGGAGAAACTAGCAAATACGGTTCACGTGAAAACCAGACTCACCTAGATGAGAGGGAAAATAACGGAAGATCGGCATATGAATCAAAATATCCGAACTAGCGTTACCGAATTTAAGTGCACAATAGTGCAGCCGATATGTGAAACAATTGTTCATTTAATGATAGAAGTATATAATTTGGACCACCTATACTACACATATAAAGGTTTAAATATACATATGAGGCTATATCAGTTTTTGTTCCTTTTACAAAAATGGCGGGCATACAAAATGGCGACTATACATATGTGACAAATAGCACGATAACTTTTGAACGAGACGTCAGATTTCAACCAAATTTGGTATATCGGTTCCTTTTTTGATGTATAAGATCGAGGTCTTAAACCGGAAGAATCGGTTTACCAGAAGTTGTGTTTTTCCTGGTTATTATGTAAAAATATGTTGTTTTTTTTTATTCTTTCATCCTGTATGTATTAATTTTTCAAAAAGTTAATACCGCCATTGAAAAGAGCGTAACAATATTTTTTAGAAAATATTTTGAACTTTTTAGTTGTGTTAATTACCATTTAATAAATGCATAACGTACCTTCACATGTACCTATGTGCGGTAGATTCGTGCAAATATTATAAGAATTATTGTGCATTTAATGGTAGAAACATATAATTTGGACCACATATACTACACATATAAAGGTTCAGATTTAGATATGATGCCATCTCAGTTTTTGTTGCTTTTACAAAAATGGCGGGCATTCAAAATGGCGACTATACATATGTGACTAATAGCACGATAACTTTTGAACGAGACGTCAGATTTGAACCAAATTTGGTATATAGGTTCTTTTTTTGATGAATAAGATCGAGGTCTTGAACAGGAAGAATCGGTTTACCAGAAGTTGTGTTTTTACTGTTTTTTATGTAAAAATATGTTGTTTCTTTTTCAATTCTTTCACCCTGTATATATAAATTTTTCAAAAGGGTAATACCGCCATTGAAAAAAGTGTAAAATTTTTTTTAGGAAATATTTTGAACTTTTTAGTTATGTAAATTACCACTTACTAAATGCATAACGTATGTTCACATGTACCTATGGGCGACAGATTCATTTTGAATGCCCGCCATTTTTGTAAAAGACAAAATATGAGATGGCCTCATATCTAAATTTGAATTTTTGTATGTGTAGTATGTGTGGTCCAAATGATGTGCCTCTACCATTAAATGCACAATAATTCTTATATTAGTATTTGCACGAATCTGCCGCACATAGGTACCTACATGTGAAGATACGTTATGCATTTATTAAATGGTAATTAATATAACTAAAGGGTTCAAAAATATTTCCTAAAATATATTTTGATGCTTTTCTCAAAGTCGGTATCACCTTTTTGAAAAATTAATAGATACATGGTGAAAGAATTGAAAAAATAAACAACTTCTGGTAAACCGATTATTCCGATTCAAGAGCTCGATCTTATACATCAAAAAAAGAACCTATATACCAAATTTGGTTGAAATCGGACTTTTCGTTTAAAAGTTATCGTGCTATTAGTAACATATGTATCGTCGCCTTTTTGAATGCCCACCATTTTTGTAAAAGGTAAAATCTGAGATGGCCTCATATCTAATTTTGAACCTTTGTATGTGTAGTGTATGTGGCCCAAATTATATGCTTCTATCATTAAATGCACAATTCTTATAATATTTGCACGAATCTGCCGCACTACAACTAAAATAGCAATAGAGAATACATTTGATAAGATATACGAATAGTTTCACACAAATGTTACATGGAGACTAAGACTAACATATAAGTTTCGATAATTAACGGTACTTTTTTTATTTTTTTTTATTTATTTATTATTTATAATAAATAGGCCTCTAGTGACTAATCCAGGTCGTTTTTTCCTGATGGGATTACAGATATATTTTTTTTTATATTTTTACATTTTTTACTCAACTATTAAATCTATTTTTACAATTAACAATTTGCCATACCCTATTAATTACGTTAAACAAACAAATTTAAATAAACAATTTAAAATATTTTTGGTACTATCAACTCCCTTCTAAGTTATAAAGACAGTCCCTCTATTTTCAGAAGAGAGTTGGTAGTTTTTTTTTTTTTTTTTAATTTCATGAATTATGTATTGAATTATTATTCTTATTTATTTATTTTATATTGAATTATTATTATTATAATTGTAAATATCTATTTTTGAATTTATATTTTATTTTATTTACTTTAACTTTATCTTACTCAACTTCATCAGGGTTGGATTATTGGTTGTCTTCTTCTATTATTATAGATTTCTTGTTGTTTTTTAGATATTATTTGTGTGAGATTGTTTAATATTTCAAAATATTCTTCATTTTGTAATATATCTCTTATTTCAATTCTTTCTAATTTTCTTCTCATTTCTCTATGTTCTTCATTTTCTATAGTATTTTCACAATGTAACACTATATGTTC